>NW_016159140.1:60635-83453 GCF_001687245.7 Rhagoletis zephyria
GAATTTATCGTAATAGATACGGATCTGAATAAGCGACTGGAACACGGCTGTTTGTCAAAAGCATACGACTTCGAACTCGCGTAAATGTACATTTGCTAAATGCGATAGCATGAACGCTCTTCGAAAACATATGTTCGAAAGTGCTAAATGTTGCATTTTAAATGCAGCAAAAACGTTGCATTAATTGATTGGCATAACCAGGATTTAAAACACTGGAAACGTTGTGTGGAATTGTTCAAATATAAAATAAATTGAAATAAAATAAACTGAAAATATATTAAAACTAATTTAAACATAATATGGTTCATTGCCTGGTACCAACAGGTTTTCCAAATTCAAAAGGAGGCCAAAAAACCCAAAACCCTACTGTTTAGTTTCTTGCTAGTGCGTTGCCACTTTTCTAAAGCTCTTTATTTCATGAATTCGAGAACTACGCATAAACGGCAACACTTTTGAATTCATGCAATGAAGAATTCATGAATTCTGTCGCATAAACGTTGTATTTGTCTACCAACCAACCAAATGAATAATAAGCGACCAAATTTAGCCGGAAACAAAGTGGCAACACTGCAAAAAAGGACCATTTCATACAGACGAGCCATCAACGACATTCATACAGAGTCAGTCACTACCTACCTCGACTCTCGACCTATGAATGCCGTAATACGAGCCCAATCACCACCTGTAGAAGAGACGGAGCTTCAACTGCCACGAGAGACCCGCGTTACCCTGGCTCAATTACGGTCTGGATACTGTAGCCGCCTTAACAGCTACCTGTCCAGACTCGACCCCAATATCCCCAATGAGTGCCCGGCATGTGGAGAGTCCCCCCACGACACCAACCACCTCTTTACATGCCAGCTCAATCCGACTCAACTAACACCCCTCTCCCTCTGGTCCGGACCCATCGAAACAGCTCGTTTCCTGGGCCTCCCGTTAGTTGAGCTTGACGACAATGATTGAACGTAGACCCGAAATAGGCGGGGCTTAGTAGTGCCGCTACAACAACAACAACAACCATTTCAAGACTATCGTGTTATTAAACTCCATGAAAACTATCGATATATTCGATAATGCTATCAATTTATTTTCAATATCTAATTGTACTGCTTCCAGCAATTTATTTTGTTTCCAATAGAAAAGTGCAAAACAAAAGTTAAAGATCCAAAATAAAATGGACAAGTTTTCTCATGACTTGACCGTTGCGCTCATGGAAGAGACTTCCTTTTTAGATCGTGCGCGAGTTAGTAGGTGTGGTCAAAGGCGAAGGACTCGGTCAACTGGCAATTTGCGTAAGAATATATGGGTGAAATCATAAATGTGAAAATAAAAAGCATCTGTCTTTTTTTCTACCCGGAACCCTGTTTTAAAACTACCACCTAGCCGGGGTTACTCACATTTCACATTACAATCTACTGGAGTAAGAAATGAAAAGAGACTGATGGTTTGTATTTTCAAATTTAGGATTTCACCTTATGTTTTTAAAATAACCTCAAGGTGCATATTGTAAAATACAGAAACATGCAAGTATTGCGGATTTCGGAAGAATGAAGCCAAAAATATTATATACCCATCTCTATATTTTTTTAAGCGTGTGCACCGCAGCCAACAGAGAAGGAAGATTCTTCAAGTAGCCCAAGTGATGGCCGAAAGGCAACTAATATAGATTGCCTGGAAATTAAAAATGTGGAGCTACCAACGATGAGCGATTCAGATGATAAAGAAATACCACTTCCTTGTAATTCGTCTCTTAAAACATCACTTAGACTAGGCACGCTTGAGTCAGATTCATTAAATGAAACTTTTAGCCCTGCACGGTAGGAGATTATTTAATTCTGTTTAATAATCTAATTAATTATACTTCTAAAACTATAGATTTTTCAAACCAAGTGCAAGAAGAAAACGCAAGTGTAAACGAATGTCAATGGAGTGCGACTTAGGTATTATCACACCAGACCGCCAGGACAAAACTGCCAACATGTCAAATGAGATTCCAGTTAGTATTGTAGGTTCCGGAACTTTGAGAAAGCGCGTTCTCAAGCCAGATCCAAATAACCGTGGCAATTTATTTTTCTGCGGAAAACGTAAACGGTCAAACCGAGATCGATACCACGATTATGATCAGTCAAAATCTCACTCGACAAGCATGCCTCGTTTTACTAATATGGAGGATAATAGATTACGACCTAGGAGCTATTCCTCTACGTCAAAGCCAAATAGTGAACGATTGCTGCCTTTAAATAAAGGACTTCTGTCAAAAATTGAAAAAATATCACAATCACAAAATGTTTGCCTTGAGCAAAAACCGCAAACAATGAATTTGAACATTGCTGAAACCTATATTCCATCAACAATATCGGGCGTTATTCAAGCCCCACAGCAAGAACACGCTAGTCTACGGAAAAAACGAGGCTTATATCGCCGTAATCAACTACAACAACTGCAGTTTACTGTTGATCAGCATCCAATGGATTGCGGTAGCCTAAATGACTTTTTAAGTTCAAGTTCATTAAGCTCATCTGATTCTGATTACGCTAAAACCACAAACGATACAGACCGCGAAGGTGATGATGAACTAACAGATTGGCCGGGAAACGAATATGTTAGTGGCTCTTCTGATATTAAAAACGATTCTAAACGAAAACTTACAAAGAAATGTAATAACATCGTTAATAAGTCTGATGAAAGTAGTTTTGCTGCTGTAATTGGGGAAGATGATACAATTATGCTAGGTAGCGAGGATTGGTCACCCAACATTTCACAAGATAATCTGGAACTACGACATCGGCCGTCAGAACCTATCACTATCGTAAATAAACGGCTTGACCTAGGTCGAACTATATGTGATGACACCATCATTCCATTTAAACAAATAGAAAGCGAGATGTCAGGAGAGACATCAAATACTTTTTTATCTTCGCCGCCAGCTCAGTTAAATACAATAAGAGAAATACGCGCCGGTTGCCGTCGTATTAAAGAGGAAAGGCCTGGGTTTAGCATTAAAACAAGTGTAAATGAACGTCTTGCGCGCTTTTTACAAGATCCACGACAAGTACAAATCCGCCTTCCTGATGTAGAAATCTATGAACATGATAGTCTACTTAATTTGGCAACATTGTATTCTTTGCGAATTTCGCTGTCCAATGGATGCGCAGTACTTAACAAAACTAGGTAACTACTTGTCATAGTTAATGTATGCATATTTGCAAACGTTTTAATTAAATGTTTACAGTAATACCACACAGTCGGTTAATATCGACCAGAATAATTTGCAAAAATGTTTACTGAGTGATTTTAAACGGCGATGCTATGGAAACAAAAGTGATGTTTTGCCATGAAATTGAAAGGACATATTGCAACTGCAGTGATGGGACTAAAATTAGGAAAAAAAACGAGCCAGATTTATCTCCGGTCAAGACTATTTTCACGAAATTTCTTAGGAAGACATTTCACTTCGGAATAACTAGTATAAAGCTGAATTTTTTCTTTTGTGGTTTTGAACAATATAACAAAAGTCCTCATCGATTCAAGTGACGCTAGATTTGTTACCTAAAAGGTAAAATTTCGTAATAAACGGTTTTTAATCTTTTTAACACTCAGTTTTGAAAAATTGTGGTTATGGCAATTTCGAAAATGCGACGACTAGAAATAATCATTCAGCATCATTGCGTAAGTCGTAAATTAGACTAAATTGTACGACTTGACCATGATTCAATAATAGGGTCCATTCAGAAATGCGTCAAGCCAAAGCATCAGTCTCTTTTTATTTCAAAACTATAATTGATGGAAGTGTCTTATTTACGCAACTAATACGATAGACAAACGGGCTCGATTATTTGCATAACCAGCCTTAATTTGCTTGAACTCATGCATTTTCCTCTTTAAAATGAGCATAAGCAGCCGAACAAATGCACGCAATTTTTGGGAATTAACTCGGAACCGGGGAATTTTCGATGACAACACTGGTAAAAACGGCCAGTTGTTGTCTTTTGTACAAGTAAGCAAACGAAGCAGTCGAGTTTCGCGTACGCGGTAGCCGAGTGGTGAGAGTTGTGAGCTACAAGCCTTTAGCTGCCAGGTTCGATATTCGGTTGGAGCTATTGCGAAAAATTTTTTGTTAATATTATTTATTTTATTTTATTTTATTTATATATTTAATTTTACTTTATTTTATTTTCATTTGCTTTATTTTATATCACATTTCTTATTTTACTATTAGTTAATTTAAATTTTTAGAGATGAATTTTGTTAAAAATTCAACAACTGACTGAAAGTAACGTAAAAAAATATAGAACTTATAAAAGAGATGTTTCGAGTCGGGAGGGGTCTCTCCGCATGCCTGCAGTAGTCAGAACGAAGTTGGGCTATTGTGGTTCTTGTCTCCCGCGGCAGATTAAGCTCCGTCTCGTCAACGTCCGGTGGTTGTATGCCTAGAACGTGCGATTTCATTTTTTTAAAGGCGTATTAACGTTAAAATGTGTTTTTCGGTTAATTTCGCTAGTGAAAATGCCTATAATTTATGAAAATGGGGCTGGTAGCAATAACAAATACATAAAAATGAGAAGCATTCCTAGCATAGCTTAAAAGTTTACCAGTGCTGTTGTGTGGTTCACAGTTCAAAAATTGTCACTCAAATGAAATCGGCCAACTGGTTGTAAGCTATGCTAGGAATGCTTCTCATTTTTATGGTATTTGTTATTGCTAACGTCCCCTTTTTCATAAATTATATGTATTTTCACTGGCGAAACGAACCGAAAAACACATGTTAACGTTAATTCGCCTTTAAAAAAAGAAATCGCATTTTAGGTTGCCAACTTGTCTACACACAGAGCAACAAGTTGACCAATCTGCCTCAAAAATCAAAAATTTTTGATTTTTCTTCAACCTGACGAACAACTTGACGAAGGGGAATTTTCGATGACAACACTGGTAAAAACGGCCAGTTGTTGTCTTTTGTACAAGTAAGCAAACGAAGCAGTCGAGTTTCGCGTACGCGGTAGCCGAGTGGTGAGAGTTGTGAGCTACAAGCCTTTAGCTGCCAGGTTCGATATTCGGTTGGAGCTATTGCGAAAAATTTTTTGTTAATATTATTTATTTTATTTTATTTTATTTATATATTTAATTTTACTTTATTTTATTTTCATTTGCTTTATTTTATATCACATTTCTTATTTTACTATTAGTTAATTTTAATTTTTAGAGATGAATTTTGTTAAAAATTCAACAACTAACTGAAAGTAACGTAAAAAAATATAGAACTTATAAAAAAAAGAATGTAAAAAAAATAAAAAAAGTATACTGGCCGTGGGACTCGAACCCACGACCTTGCGGCTGGTTTATTCGCATTACTGCCGTCTGTAAGGGTAAAATTTTAATTTGCATTTATGCTTATTAATTCAAATTAATTTTCTCCGTCTGTCTACCATATAAGTTACAATTCGGCTTTTAACGGTTGCGTATATTTGACATTTCCTATAACTATAATTGATATAGTTTTGAAATAAAAGAGACTGATTGTTGTTGTTGTTGTTGTAGCGGCTACTAAGCCCCGTTCGGGTCGGTTCATCCGTCAACGTTGTCGTCCATTTCAGCTAGGGGGAGGCCCAGGAAGTGTGCGACTTCCACAGGTGCTGTCCATAGGGACAGGGGCGTCAGCTGAGTGGGGTTCTCAGGGCATGCGAAGAGGTGCCGTGAGTCATGTGGCGACTCTCCACATGCCGGGCATTGGTTAGTCACATGATGATGCTTTGACTTGATGCATTTCTGAACGCACCCATAGTTGTGTTTAATGAGACCGAAAAAAGTGCAGAGCAGCTCAAGTTAGAGCAGAATCGAGCAGCTGTCAAACAAACAATAGAGCAAGTTAGACCAAGTCAGAAATCTCGTAAAACGCTTTTCAGGCAGAAATTCTGAAAACAGTTGCGTGCTCTAACCGCCCTATTCCCACAACACTAACAAAATTCATCATATGATTATTGTCACAATTACTGCGCCTAAAACATAATATAAACATTATTTCGCCGTTGTCACTTACTCAGTAGGTCATAACAATAAAACTTCCAATTGTCATACGACAGCTTAAAATAAATTTGCGACATATGGGGTGTTCACAGTTCGTTCCAAATAGTGTCTGAAAATGTAGACGTCTACATTTTAAGACGTTTTCTAACCGTAAAATCTGTGGTGTTGTTGTTTCCCATACAAAATTGGAAAACGACGCCGTCTACATTTTGTCACACTCAAAGGTATGTTTTTTACGCGTCTACATTTTGCAACCTCGCAGCAGGGTTGCATTATGGCAATACTAATCGCATTTTTTTTATTTATTGGGCACGTTTTTTGTATTTGCATTTAATTTGAGCGCAATTTCTGATGAAAAGAAACAAATCAAGGAAAAGAAATAACAAATATTAGGAATTGGTAATTAAGTTAAATAATTACAATTTTTCAGAAACAAAATCGAAAGGCGATATATAAAAAATGCAAGAGGAAATGTCTGGCAACACCAGCAAAGTTTTGAGACGATTTTGCGACGACTGCTAGAAAGGGGTGCGCACAGTTTGATGCTAAAGATGTCTCAAAATGTAGACGTCTACATTTTCAGACGCAATTTGGAACGAACTGTGAACACCCCAATAGTATTAGGCGCAGTAGTAAAGGCAATAGTCAGCCACTGAGTTTTGTCAGCGGTGTGGGAATAGGGCGGTAAGTTGCTCTAGTTCTACTTAGCGCAGGCTCATGAAACAAGAAGTAGAGTAAGTTAAGCTGATGCCAGATAAAATGCTTGCTTCGCTTTGCGTAACAGATTCGCTTTGACAGATAATATGGTAAACAGAATTGCAGTGGATAGCGGGTAACGGGCTGGCGGGTGGCGAACAGCTGATCCATTCCAGTCGGAAAATTCGGTCGGGTAAACACTATTGCGACCGGAATTGGCCTAAAACACACGAGAATAATTGTGCATGCATTAAACTGCATTCACGATTCTACTATTGCATACAAACCGCTATTCTCGTTACAATTTTCTACACTGCTTTTATTCATCTCGGGTGACACGAAGAAAACAAAATTGGTCATGCATAATTACTATCGTGTGCTTTGGGCCATTGACATGAAATGGTCAAAAAAGCAACCCTGAGTCTTCGACCTGACGGGAAAAATCTAAATAATCTAAATATTTTCCCGACGGCAAGAAATCCGCCCCCGCCGCAGTTTGTACAATTTCATGCCATTCAATGTGTTCTAATATTAACAGCGGGTACCCGTCAGCCCGTTAAAGGCCCTACACACGGATCGATTTATCAGCCAAAGAGTAGACCAACTGCTGTTGTTGTTGTAGCGGCTACAACAACCCCGCCCAGATCGGTTAATATCTCAGTCGTTGTCGTCAAGTTCCACTAACGGCAGCCCTAAGAAGCGTGCAGCCTCCATAGGGTCGGTCCACAGGGACAAAGCCGTTAGGGTTGTCGGGTTTTCCGGGCATGCAAAGAGATGTTTCGAGTCGGGAGGGGTCTCTCCGCATGCCTGCAGTAGTCAGAACGAAGTTGGGCTATTGTGGTTCTTGTCTCCCGCGGCAGATTAAGCTCCGTCTCGTCAACGTCCGGTGGTTGTATGCCTAGAACGTGCGATTTCATTTTTTTAAAGGCGTATTAACGTTAAAATGTGTTTTTCGGTTAATTTCGCTAGTGAAAATGCCTATAATTTATGAAAATGGGGCTGGTAGCAATAACAAATACATAAAAATGAGAAGCATTCCTAGCATAGCTTAAAAGTTTACCAGTGCTGTTGTGTGGTTCACAGTTCAAAAATTGTCACTCAAATGAAATCGGCCAACTGGTTGTAAGCTATGCTAGGAATGCTTCTCATTTTTATGGTATTTGTTATTGCTAACGTCCCCTTTTTCATAAATTATATGTATTTTCACTGGCGAAACGAACCGAAAAACACATGTTAACGTTAATTCGCCTTTAAAAAAAGAAATCGCATTTTAGGTTGCCAACTTGTCTACACACAGAGCAACAAGTTGACCAATCTGCCTCAAAAATCAAAAATTTTTGATTTTTCTTCAACCTGACGAACAACTTGACGAAGGTTTGCCAACTTGCCTACACACGGCTTATTTACCACCAACTTCTAGCGGTTGGCCAACTGGTTCGGGTCTACGTAACCGTAATATCTGGCCAAGGACTGTCACTCCAGCAACACTCCCCAAAAACTCTGCTGCTACAACAACAACCACCACAAACTTCTAGCGGTTGGCCAACTGGTTGGCCGATAAATCAATGCTTGTGTAGGGCCTTTTATTTACCACCAATTTCTAGCAGTCTAGCACATTCCCACGACAGCCGGTTCTACGTACCGGAATGACTCGGGTTTTACCCGACCAAGGGCTGTTGTTTCGGCGATCTAACCCCGTTTAGGTCGGCGAAGTATCTCAAAAGTTGTTCGTCCATAGGGCTACATTCGCTACGTATTCTTCTGCTCAGGGCTGACATCGAGTCAAACCCAGGACCAGAAACCTACACCTGCTATGTATGCCAGAGACGACTACACCACAACTCCACCTCAGTCAAGTGCAATACTTGCGAGGGGTGGAGTCACCTCATAGTCTGCTCAGGATTACGGACACATCGGCAGTGGACCACGTCGTTTGGGGCCCCCTGCTGCTCAAATAGAGCAACCTCTACGGCTAACCCCAGTCCACCTGAGCAGCTCCACACAAACACCACAGCACAACAACATAACAACACAATAGACCACAACCACGACAGACCACAGAACATACACAACCGCACCACCACCCACACGCCGCCGCCAACAACTCTTGGTTCCTCCTACAATCTGCACGGTATGTTAGACCAGGATATTCCGTAATATGACATCAGTCAAGTGCAAGACCTGCCTTGGCTGGTGCCACTTTAGGGCATGTTCAGGTCTGCGCAACACGCGAGATTGGACGAGGAACTTCGAGGGCCCGTGTTGCGCTGCACGGTCGCAAACCCCAACTGCGACGCCACCACAAGGCGGCAACCACCACAGCAGCGCACACAGCCAATGGCGTCAAGGCCACACACATCTCTCACACCCCGCATTACTACACGTCTCCCGAACCACATGAAGCTCCTTAAATTTAACTGTAACGGGCTTCAGAGCAAGATCGAGGAGATAACCGTCTTCATGGGAAGGCATGGTATATTGATAGCTGCGGTCCAAGAGACGAAGTTGCACAGCAATTCAACATTGTTGAATTGTGCCGGGTACAACGTGCACCGTCGAGATCGCGAGCGAGATAATGGTGGTGGCTTAACGTTCAGCACGCACCACACCGTGCAGTATCGTCTTATGGATGCATGGAAAAAGCACGTTGAGTACGCAGTCACAAAGGCCACACGGGCTCTAATGGTGTGCAGAAGACTGGCCGGCAAATCATGGAGATGCAGCCCCCATATCCTAAGGTGGATGTACACCAAGATAGTCAGGCCAATAGCTACATATGGAGCGGTGGCGTGGTCCGAGAGGACCACTTTTAACACAGTGAGAGCATCGCTCTCCATACACACTGGCGTGCACATGTATAACGGGTGCCATGCGAACCTGCCCCACCGCTGCCCTGGAGGTCATTTTGGACCTGACGCCACTGCACATAGTTATAGAAAAGATTGCCAAAAAAGCCCTCCTCAACTTCATGAAGGAGGGCACTGGCAGAGGGAAAGTGATCTCGAGCAAATTGGGAGATGAAATTAGATCTAAGATCCCTATCTCCCAGCTCAACAGGGATGACATGAGGCCAACGACAATCTTTGAAAAGAAATTCAGGATCGAACTAGGCAACAAAGCGACCTGGAATGAGACAATCTTAGAAAACACCTTCAAGGCTCACACCCAAAGGTGGTTCACCGATGGCTCAAAAACCGACGAAGGGATAGGAGCAGGAATATTTGGCCCAAGGGCTAAGATCTCCATCCCCCTGGGTAATTACCCCAGTATTTTTCAAGCGGAGGTTTACGCCATAAGTGCTTGTGCGGAAATAATTCTGCAGAGACAAGCAAGACTGCAACATATAGTTATCTGCAGCGACAGTCAGGCTCCATTAAAGGCCATATCCTCATGTGAGATTAAATCACGAGTGGTATGGGAATGTGTTGGGAGATTAAACACCCTGGGGGAAAACAACGCACTCCAACTGGTGTGGGTCCCGGGCCACAAAGGCATACAGGGAAACGAGGAGGCTGATAGACTAGCAAGGGAGGCCGCAGCCACTCGACCCATAGGCCCTGAACCCTTCCTTGCATTGGGGCCTCATACAATCAATGAGGAGTTAAGAGCAGAAGAGCGAAGCCTAAGAAAAGCACTTTGGGAGAACACGCCTGGGCTAAGACAGGCGAAAGAACTTCTGGGAGGATATAACCCCAAAAGATCTAGGGAACTAATAACCCTTCCAAAGACTAACCTGAGATTCTTAACAGGAATGCTAACTGGGCACTGCAGACTGCGGGTCCATATGCATAACCTGGGGATCAGTGCAGGCGATTTGTGTCGGCACTGCGATGTGACACCAGAAGCCCCACGGCATCTCCTATTGAAATGCGATGCGGTTGCGAGAAGAAGGCTAACACACCTGGGAAGGATGTGGCCAGAGGCTACGCATATACACTCTCTACCTCCCTCGAAACTGCTCGGATTCATCAGAGCATTGGGATTGGACGATGTGTTGTGATGAGCTCCGAGGGCACAATAGACCTAAGGTCGTAGGGCATAGCCTCTAACAATTTATCTATCTATCTATCGTCTTATTGAAGCAGACATCGACCGCAGGGATACCACAGTAGAATGCCAGGGCATTACTATGCGGTCAGGCGATGTTGAGCTCGAAATATTTAACGTGTACATACCCCCTGTCACCTGCTGCCCGGCAGGATATCACCCTGATATAGGTGCGCTCCTCAGAGGTGACAACCGTATGGTAGTAGGTGACTTTAATGCGCACCACGATCTTTGGCAGTCAAGCCTGTCAAACGATCATAGGGGAACTGACTTGGCTGAGCAGATAGACGATTCGGCATTCTGCACAATGAACGACGACGCACCCACCAGGATTATGGGTAACTGCAGTAGCTCGCCAGACATCACAATAGTCAGCGCTGGTCTGATAAACAGCATAACATGGCGACCTATGCTGACTCTAGCATCAGACCACCTACCCATAGTCATCTCGATAGATAAACCAACCGACTTTGCCTCCGCCAAACACCGGACCTATATCAACTTTTCTAAAGCTGATTGGAAAGGTTACGCGGAGTTTACCGAAAACACCTTCACAGCGCTCCCCACACCAACCGACGTCCATCTCGGTGAACGTAAGTTCCGCAGGGCTGTCACTGCTGCTGCAGCTCGCTTCATACCGGCAGGATGTATATCGGACCCACGTCCAAACTTCCCTGCCGAAGCGGCTGTTCTAGCCGATGAGCGTGATAGCCTTCGTCAGGCCGATCCCGGAGATCCCCGTATCAGGGATCTCAACGCGGAGATTCGGCAACTAGTAAACGTACATAAGCGGAAGAAGTGGGAAGAGCATCGGAAGACCTGTAACTTCACCTCTGGTGTGAGTAAGCTTTAGTCAACCGTGAGGTCACTCTCCAATCCCTCGAAGCATGACGACAGGGTCGAAATTTCTTTCGGCGACCATGCTTCGTCGGATCCGGAGCGATGCGCGAGCTATTTTAGCCGGCATTTCATACTGCATCCTCCGGTGGACAAAGCCAAGCGTCGAGTGACCAGAAGGCTGCACAAACTGCCAACAACCTGTGCCCCCCTTGCTTTCACTTGCGGTGAAGTTCAGGTGGCCATCGGGAAGGCGAAAGCCTCCAAAGCCATGGGTCCCGACGGAATATGCACGCTGATGCTGAAAAATTTGGGTCCTGCGGGAGTAGCGTACCTAACGGAGGTCCTCAATTTGTCAATGGCCACTCTCATCATCCCAGACATCTGGAAGGTGGGGAGAGTGGTCCCACTGCTCAAACCGGGAAACCAGCCAACAAAGGAGATTCGTATCGACCGATAACACACTTGAGGCCTTGCTGCTCCCGTATTACACGAACCACCTGACCCCAGCGAAGCATCAGCATGGTTTCCGTAAAGTGCACAGTACAACAACACTTAACGCCATAAACACTCGGATAACTCGTGGCCTTAACCGTAACCGTCCCTGTGAGAGAACGATTCTAGTAGCGTTGGACTTGTCAAAGGCGTTTGATACTGTCAGCCATTCCACGCTACTAAAAGATATAGAGGCTTCCTCTCTCCCACAGAGGCTCAAACGGTGGTCGGCAAATTATCTGAGTTGTCGACACTCGTCGGTAATGTTTAGAGACAAATCGAGCAAACTCAGGAAAATAAAACAGGGTGTTCCACAGGGTGGTGTCCTTTCCCCGCTACTGTTCAACTTCAATATTTCAAAGCTCCCTCAACCACCAGAGGGAGTCTCGATTGTCTCTTACGCCGACGATTGCTCGATCATGGCGACTGGGAATGGAATTGATGACTTGTGTTCGAAAGTAAACGGGTATCTCCGAGCTTTCCCGCTTTTTCACTGCAAAGTGCCCAGCCCTCTCCCCTACGAATTCCTCTGCGACCTTGTTCACCACCTGGACGAAGGAGGTCAGGCTACCGCTGGGAATTCACGTCGATGACACACCAATTCCGACGGTGAATAACCCCAAAATACTCGGAGTAACATTCGACAATCTGCTCTCCTTCTCTGCGCACGCAACCGCTATTGTCAATAAAGTACGGAGCTGCAACAAGGTCCCGCAGTCTGCAGTGCCCAGTTAGCATTCCTGTTAAGAATCTCAGGTTAGTCTTTGGAAGGGTTATTAGTTCCCTAGATCTTTTGGGGTTATATCCTCCCAGAAGTTCTTTCGCCTGTCTTAGCCCAGGCGTGTTCTCCCAAAGTGCTTTTCTTAGGCTTCGCTCTTCTGCTCTTAACTCCTCCTTGATTGTATGAGGCCCTAATGCAAGGAAGGGTTCAGGGTCTATGGGTCGAGTGGCTGCGGCCTCTAAAAATATTCCTGCTCCTATCTCTTCGTCGCCATCGGTGAACCACCTTTGGGTGTGAGCCCTGAGGTGTTTTCTAATATTGTCTCATTCCAGGTCGCTTTGTTGCCTAGTTCGATCCTGAATTTCTTTTCAGAGATTGTCGTTGTACTCATGTCATCCCTGTTGAGCTGGGAGATAGGGATCTTAGATCTAATATACATAATACAATACACAGTGCGAAGCTGACGAGCGAACGTGTTTTTGCTTGCTCTGTTATTTTTCGTTTGATTTGTCATTATGGACGATTTTTGTGGCAAATGCAATAAAGCATTCGCTAGGACTGACGCTCAGAAGGTGCCATGCTGTGGATTTTGCAGAAAAAGATTTCATCGCACTTGCTGCGAGGGTGTTGTGTCTGAATATGATGTCAATCTTTTAAAAAAAAAATCGAAATATTGGTTATTTGTGTCCTGACTGTGTGGTTTTACCAAGGAGATTCAGTGAAACATATGATTCGCTTCTGGCCTCTCAAAGACATTGTGTTGAGGCCATAAGGAGTGCTTTTGATGCTAAATTCAAGGAGTTATTTGCGCAATTTGATAATTTTAAATCCGAGATAAAATCTGAACTGCAAGCAATAAACGTCATGGACAACAGCAATGCGTCGTGCCCACAAATGTTAGTGGACGAGGTTAATTCTCTCAAAAGTGCTTTTGCTTGTTCANACGTGTAGTAATGCGGGGTGTGAGAGATGTGTGTGGCCTTGACGCCATTGGCTGTGTGCGCTGCTGTGGTGGTTGCCGCCTTGTGGTGGCGTCGCAGTTGGGGTTTGCGACCGTGCAGCGCAACACGGGCCCTCGAAGTTCCTCGTCCAATCTCGCGTGTTGCGCAGACCTGAACATGCNACTGATGTCATATTACGGAATATCCTGGTCTAACATACCGTGCAGATTGTAGGAGGAACCAAGAGTTGTTGGCGGCGGCGTGTGGGTGGTGGTGCGGTTGTGTATGTTCTGTGGTCTGTCGTGGTTGTGGTCTATTGTGTTGTTATGTTGTTGTGCTGTGGTGTTTGTGTGGAGCTGCTCAGGTGGACTGGGGTTAGCCGTAGAGGTTGCTCTATTTGAGCAGCAGGGGGCCCCAAACGACGTGGTCCACTGCCGATGTGTCCGTAATCCTGAGCAGACTATGAGGTGACTCCACCCCTCGCAAGTATTGCACTTGACTGAGGTGGAGTTGTGGTGTAGTCGTCTCTGGCATACATAGCAGGTGTAGGTTTCTGGTCCTGGGTTTGACTCGATGTCAGCCCTGAGCAGAAGAATACGTAGCGAATGTAGCCCTATGGACGAACAACTTTTGAGATACTTCGCCGACCTAAACGGGGTTAGATCGCCGAAACAACAGCCCTTGGTCGGGTAAAACCCGAGTCATTCCGGTACGTAGAACCGGCTGTCGTGGGAATGTGCTAGACTGCTAGAAATTGGTGGTAAATAAAAGGCCCTACACAAGCATTGATTTATCGGCCAACCAGTTGGCCAACCGCTAGAAGTTTGTGGTGGTTGTTGTTGTAGCAGCAGAGTTTTTGGGGAGTGTTGCTGGAGTGACAGTCCTTGGCCAGATATTACGGTTACGTAGACCCGAACCAGTTGGCCAACCGCTAGAAGTTGGTGGTAAATAAGCCGTGTGTAGGCAAGTTGGCAAACCTTCGTCAAGTTGTTCGTCAGGTTGAAGAAAAATCAAAAATTTTTGATTTTTGAGGCAGATTGGTCAACTTGTTGCTCTGTGTGTAGACAAGTTGGCAACCTAAAATGCGATTTCTTTTTTTAAAGGCGAATTAACGTTAACATGTGTTTTTCGGTTCGTTTCGCCAGTGAAAATACATATAATTTATGAAAAAGGGGACGTTAGCAATAACAAATACCATAAAAATGAGAAGCATTCCTAGCATAGCTTACAACCAGTTGGCCGATTTCATTTGAGTGACAATTTTTGAACTGTGAACCACACAACAGCACTGGTAAACTTTTAAGCTATGCTAGGAATGCGTCTCATTTTTTATGTATTTGTTATTGCTACCGGCCCCATTTTCATAAATTATAGGCATTTTCACTAGCGAAATTAACCGAAAAACACATTTTAACGTTAATACGCCTTTAAAAAAATGAAATCGCATGTTAGGTTACCAACTTGTCTACACACAGAGCAACAAGTTGACCAGCCTGCCTCAAAAATCAAAATTTTTTGATTTTTCTCCAACCTGACGAACAACTTGACGAAGGTTTGCCAACTTGCCTACACACGGCTTATTTACCACCAACTTCTAGCGGCTGGACAACTGGTTGGCCGATAAATCGATCCGTGTGTAGGGCCTTTAACGCTACGCGCACACTGCAGCCGGCATCGGCCGAATTGTGCTCGGCCGATATCGGCTAAATGCGGGCGATATGAATAAACACTTGTGATTATATGAGCGCTGTCACACATAAACC
Organism: Rhagoletis zephyria; assembly: GCF_001687245.7. Classification (NCBI taxonomy): domain Eukaryota; kingdom Metazoa; phylum Arthropoda; class Insecta; order Diptera; family Tephritidae; genus Rhagoletis; species Rhagoletis zephyria. The sequence goes on from NW_016159140.1 coordinate 76,157, forward strand.
GATAACCGGACCCATGATTCAATAATTGAAGGTTTGCTCATTAGTGACTTTAGAGTTTTGACACTCCCTTACAAAAGCTTTGCACACACACACAAACCCACGCACAGTGCCTTGCTAAGGGAGCCGATTTGGTCAAGTGGGAGCGAAAAGTGTTTTTTGAGCAAACCTTTTATTATTGAATCATGAACCGGACCGACATCGGCGGTTGACGTCCAACAGTGACGATAAATTCAAACATGTTTGTTTTTCTCGTCCGATGTCAGGTGAAAAGTACCAAAATGGACTGCGAAAAATTAACTTATTGGGTGCAAAAACAAAAAAATTATATATAAAATCACAGGTTTAGTGTAGTAAATCTAGCAGAGTTTAAATAAAAAATACGCAGTAGACGTCTGTTCAATTTGAATAGCTTTAATCCATTTTCCAAAGAAAATACAAAAGAGTAAAAAAAATATTTTTGTTAGAGATGGTACAAGTGTGAATGCCAAAAATATAAAGGTTGGTTCACAACATGAATGTAAATGATTATAATGGTTGGTTCACAACATCCCCACTTAATCATTACATGAAAAGTAAAGATAAAAATTTAATTATGTGAAAGTCCAAAATTCTTTCTGCAGAGGGCATGTTTACCGTTATTAACCGGTTTTGTCAAATTATCAGCAACTACTTGATTTGTGTTGGTATATTCCAGCTTTACATTTCCGTTGTTGATGCACTCTCGAACAAAGTGATGACGAATATCAATGTCTTTCGTTCGGGGACTATAAATTTCATTTTGACCCATGTTGATTGCACTTTGATTGTCGCTGTAAATTTTGATCGGTTTTACTTCATCAGTTGTTAATTCCGCCAATAATTGTTGAATCCAAATTGCTTCTTGTGAAGCAGCAGAAATCGCCATATATTCCGCTTCAGCACTTGATAGTGCAACTGTAGCTTGTTTTTTGCTGCCCCATGAAATAGAGCCATTTTGGTATTTAAAAACATACCCCCGTTAATTTAAAATCGCTTGTCCCTTTTAAATACCGAAAAATGCGTTTGACCGCATTCCAATGTGGACGACCCGGTTGATTGTTGAATCTACTTACACTACTTATTGCAAATGTAATGTCGGGTCGTGTGCAATGCGATAAATCTAAAATGCTACCCACCGCTACTTGGTATGGTACGTTTTTCATGTCTTCCAATTCATAACTAGTAGTAGCAGACATTTCCTTTGTTAACTTCGTATTGGTATCTACCGGTGTATAAATCGGATTGCATTCAACCATACGAAATTTTTAAATAATTGATTGCGTATATTTTTGTTGATCCAACGAAATGCTGCCACACTTACGATCTCTTGTAATACGCATTCCGACACAGCTGTTAGCTTGACCCAAATCTTTCATGCTATAGTTCTTTTTCAAATTCGCCTTCAATTGATTTTTCCATGCATTACTATTCGAAAAAATCAATAAATCATCGACATAAACGGCCACAAAAACCATGCTGGATGCCTCCCGACGAACATAAATGCAGGCATCGGTCTTCAAACGCTTGAAACCTGAGTTGATCAAAGTTTCGTTCAGTTTCACGTTCCACTGACGACTGGTTTGTTTCAATCCATAAATAGCTTTCTTGAGTAAACAAACGCGGCCAGTACCATCATCGAAATATTCAGGTTGACGCATGTAAATCTGCTCGTCAACATCACCTTGAAGAAACGCCGTAACAGCATCCATTTGATCGATATCTAAATTGTGTTTTGCATCCAGAGCCATAAGTAAACGAATTGAGGAATATCTTACCACCGGAAAAAACGTGTCTTCGTAGTCAATGCCGGCTCGCTGACTACATCCTTTTGCAACCAATCTTGCCTTGTGTCGAACAATTAAACCATTTGTATCTGTTTTCAGTTTGAAAACCCATTTCGAATTGATGGTTTTTCGATCTTTGGGGAGTTCAACCAGTTTTTTTTATTAACGATTGATATTCTTCATTCATGGCTTGCCCCCAATTCTGCCATCGCTTCTTCAACTGTTGATGGTTCATTCATATTTTCGCAAGCCAAATACGATACGAAATCTGGACTCTCTACTGGCTCGATCGGTACGTCGCAATGCTTGTGGCCCATCATTGCCTGGTCGATTTATAGGATTTTGATCAACATCAATGTCACCTGGTTCATCACCAGTGTGAACAAAATCATTCAACCCTATCAATGGTATTTCCTGAGCATCTTCAAAAACTTCTTTGTGATCGTCATCTTTATGGTTTGTATCAGGGTCCTCCGCTTCACCATCGTCTATTACAAAATTTCTGGAATCACATGATCTTGATAAATTACCTGACTCCAAGAAAATTATATCTCGACTATTAATTGCCCGGTTTGAACTTGAATAATATACTCTATAGCCTTTGGTGCCTTCACAGTATCCAATAAAAATTAGCTCCATTTTTTAGTCTTTCCTTAGGGACATGCACCATAACACGCGATCCAAAAATACTAAGATGACTTAAATCTGGTTTTGATGACTTAAATCTGGTTTGTAGACAGGCCACAGTTCAAATGGCGTTTTGTTGTTTAAAACCCGAGACACAGAACGGTTCTTCAAATAAGTTGCCGTTGACATTGCTTCGGCCCAAAATTTCTTTGGCAAACCAGCATCCTGCAACATACATTTTGCTCGTTCGGTCAATGTGCGAATTGAGCGTTCAGCAAGTCCATTTTGCTGAGGAGTATAGGGCGTGGAAGTTTGTCTTTCGATTCCACACGACTTGAACAACTTTTCGAAACGTTGATTACAAAATTCTGTACCGTTGTCAGATCTGAATTTTTTAATTGATCGACCTATTTGCTTCTCAACATATGCCTTGAATTCAATTAACTTATTGAATGTTTCATCTTCCGATCTCAAGAAATACGTAACTGTCCATCTGCTGCAATCGTCGACCAAGACCAAAGCATATCGAGCACCACCAACCGAAACATGTTCCATCGGGACAGCCAAATCAGCGTGTACGACTTCGAAAAGATATTTTGCTCTAGAACCATTTCTGCTAAACGGTTGCCGTTGTTGTTTGCTTTTTAAACATGTAACACACATATTTTCCCCACTTTCTTCAACAAATGAAATACCGTCAACAGCGCCCGCTTTAATCCTTTTAATATCTGCAGCATTTAAGTGGCCTAAGCGTCTGTGCCACGTTTGAAAACTTTCATTCGATGCAACTGCAATTAGACTGCAGTTTTTCATTCTATTTAATCGATACAACCCTTCGATCTGAGCAGCCGTTGCAACCAATTCGTTGTCTTTGTTTCGAATTTCACATCTATCGGAGAAAAATTTAACGCTGTTTCCATGTTTTGTTATTTGACTAACGGAAAGTAAATTTGCCGTCAATTCAGGAACACACAAAACATGTTTAGCTTCAATCGTACTCGGCCGTCCACTAGCCTCTGCTAATAATTTAACCGCACCGCACAACTCAACTGTCATCTTCACACCATTCGCTGCAGTGATTGACGGAATTGATGGTTTTCAGCGCCAAAAATCTAATTTCGGTTCATGGTTAAATGTTGCGTTGAGCCAGAGTCAATATACCAATCGCCTCGGTTGTAATTTCCAGAAAAGAATACCACACTGCAAGTTACATGTGATTTTTTACCTGAGTTACCGCCCGAATTAAATTTTGCACTTGGTTTGTTAACAGATTTTTTATCTGGGCATTCTGGAGATTTGTGACCTCTTTTATTGCATTTTGAAGCATCTTGCACATGCACATGATTCGTGGGCTCAAGGCTCAAAATTATTGTTGCCTTGGCTTTGCTTATTTTACCCGGATCTGTTTCAGTTCCAAGAACCGCGTTCCAGTGATCAACATACTCTAAATACGTTTTCATAGCGAATTTCCACGTTGCATAGTTTTCACGGCCTTTCAACTTATCCGTGGAGGATAAAAATCCCGATATGTTGTTGCTCGACATTGCTTGTAGTCACAGTCTACCGGAGCAAAAAAATCTTTCAAAACGAAAAAATATTATATGTTCATCCAGAACTAAGAAAACACGTGTTTGTTCACTGGTGAAATTCATCGACCAGACACAGCAAACAGCAGACACGTTATTTGACGTTCATACACAACTCGACGCGACACACCTTGGATGATGTTATTCAATGTTTGTCCACAATCTTTCCAATCGACGAAACCAGAAATTTCAAACTAATTAAAATCCTGTATTTAGGACTGGGCTCTTCATAACCTGTAGTAAATCTAGCAGAGTTTAAATAAAAAATACGCAGAAGACGTTTGTTCAATTTGAATAGTGTTATGCAACTGGTTGTTGGGGTAAAGCGAGGCGGTGGGAAGGCATGGTGGCGAGCCCAGGCTAAGCTCGTCAGATGGGTGGGTCGTTTCCACCAGCCTTACCTTCAGCTACGTAAAAAAAAATATAGGTTATGCCTAGGTGGAGGTAAAAATAAGAAAGATAAGATAGATGTTAGGGTATGATGGAAGAAAAGGCCAGTCCTGTCAGGTGGAGTCATCCCTCCCCATCTACACGTCGTAGCCTTGAACTCTGCCATGACTCCTTCAAATCGCAGAGTCCCCTAATCCTGACTAGTGTCCGTATGTCATTTTATCTGTCATGTCCCTGTCCACAGTCTGAAGTCAGCAACACCCATGTCCCCTCTATTGCACTAGTGCAACACCCACACCAAACCAATTATCTTAGCAACTCATTCTTATATCTTTTCAACTTCTCTCCATTGGAATCTTTTATTCATTACAAAAATAACAATACTAACTGCAATAATTTGACCTATTACTATATACTAAAAGCTACAGCTTGACGATTCATTAAATTCAAATTCCTTGTTCTTAGACCTCAACTGAAAACTAATTCAAACTAGATGGCAAGTTTAACAATTTTTGATTCATATAATTCTTGCTTGTGAACTTAATATTTGTATTTCAACTTTGTAATTAGATCTATACTTATCTACCTAAGCCTTCATTCGAAAGGAACCTGGCCCAATAATCATGTACGCTGCTGTAGATATCTCAACGCTACTACCTCTATGTACAAATTTCACAAGAAACCAAGAATATAGGTCAATGCATATAATTATATATGCATGTACGTTAGTACATGTATACGCTTAAATTCTAGCACTCACCGGTCTCTCCAACGATGAAGGCGCCTGCATGCGGGAGACAGGTTGCTGAAAACAAAAAAATATGTACATACGTATGTACAAGCTTTCCAGCGAGTACGGGAAAGTATGTGTTTATCATAGAGGGAGCATATTTGGGTCTACAATGACAAATGTCGAAGTGTCAAACTCATTGGGACCACGCGCTTTGATACGACACCTTTTGGAGGACAAATTCTTTAGATCTAAATTAAAATGGATTCTCGATTAAAATAAAAAAACTACAATTCAATTCAACGGAACAGCTTCGCGGAAAACTCAACAATATATGGGGGTAAGAAAAAAAATAGTAATAACTGCTACTAAACTAACCAAAAAACGGTATGGAGAAAAATTAAAACTTAGATATAGGAATTCATGCAAAGAAAGAAATACATATTTATAACTAAACATCTGCGGCAAATTCAAAAAAAAAAAGGATTAACTAATTGAAGAAAAGTTCTCGCAATAAATTTATCATAAACGGATCATGTGCGAAGAAACAAACGGTGATAATTATAAAAAAGAGCAAAAAAAAAATAAACTAATTGAAGTATGACAGAAGAAAGTGGAATTTAAAATAGCAGGCAAAAAAAAGATAGTGTAATGGGAGTAAGAAAAATGACACAATCCACTTTCAGAGCGCCTGGATCGGAGCGCTTGGAAGCTCTCGCTGCTCTTCCCGCGTTGATTCCTGTGCTTGGAAGGCTTATTAATTATGTATGTATGTATGATCTCCCTTCTCCAGTGTCTTCTTCCTCTCTGGATTCTTTTTGCTACGCTCCCTCAAAATCGGTTGTATTCCGCTTATGTGCATGCGGTCGTTGACGTTAGTTCTTATGTGCTTCCAGATCAGCTGGTCTTTTTGCACATATGTATGCCCAACAGTTGCTGGCGTAAAGAGCCCAACTCGAAAACTTCGGTTTTGCCGCCCTGGCGATATGCCTGTGTGAACCTACGGAGTACATACCCAGTTAGACTTCGTGGAGTTTCATTAAACTGAATTTTTATTTGAAATGACTCAATTTATTATTTTTCAAGCACTTTTTCTTGTTGGTCATCATACTGTAGTATGTCTGTATTGGTGCATGCATGTATATCTTACATGTATTACCTTATGTTATATGGCTCTGTGTGTTTAGATATTTAGGTTCTTTTGACTTTTCACTTAGAATAGATCAAGTTAAATTTTTCTTTACTTAATAAGAATAAAACATATTTTTCTTTTATTTATTATCATTTTAATCTGTAATACATGCTCATATTTTATTATGTTTTTAATTTGATTTATTTAATTTAAATTTATTTTCTTCTACTTCAATTTAACGTTATTTTAATTTAGTTCCATTTTAATTTAGGTTTTAATTTCACTTGATACTTCACCATTAAACGGACTTTTATATCACGAATTTTTTTTTCAAGTCATTTCAGCACAATTAACCAATTAACTGTCTTAACTTCTTAACAGGACTCCTTACGGCTTAGACAGCTAATAAACGGTCCTCCACTACTTATTTTTGCCTACTTTTGGCGAGATTTTAAATAGTGACTAGCACGCGGTAGGTTGGCTGGCGATCGTGCCCCCGACCATTGGCTTGACAAAATTCTCCCTTACTTTCACTCAACTATAACTTTCATACTCGTACTCTCACAGGTATACATTTTACATTACCCAAACACGTATAACTTTCGCATTACACACACATGTATAACTTTTACCTTACACACACACGTGCACTCACGTCACAATCACAAAACTCATACGTCCTTTCACCCATGTTGCGCAGCATGTTGAGATACATGTTCGGGTTATGGCTGGGATCCATGCATGTTTAGATGAGACTCGTAATTATTTGGGGCAAGTTTTCAAACTAAAAGCTGCGTCACAGGCTCGCCCCCGCCGATGTTGCCCGCAATATGGAGCGTGTGCGTAAATGAATTTCACAAATAACGCAGCCCGTGAACTTTTTGTTTGTGCTTAACCTAACGTGTGGCCTCGACCCATGACCTAATTAATTAATTAATTAATTAATTAATTAATTAATTAATCCCAACGGCTTTTTACCCTCCATTCCCGCCCAACCGACACGAGGGGCGCAGTCCGCATGACGTACGGA
>NW_016159140.1:84996-95888 GCF_001687245.7 Rhagoletis zephyria
CTATTATTTCCACTCTCAATAATTGAAATACTATCTTTAGCATATCCAATCAGCTGATGAATTTGATTCTGTAGCTGAATAGTTTTAGATCTCGACACTTAACAAACTCCTGTTTCCACTACTCGGCACGAAAAAACTAAAAAAAAAAAAAGGTTATGCACTGTATATTTGACACCTAATAAACACAACGCAAACAGCTGTGACAAAGATGAAACAGCAGAAATGACAAAAAGACAAAAAGAGCAAAATCAATGTGCACAAACAAAAACAATTGTACAACAACAATATATTATATGAAACAAAATACTCGGCACATGCAATTAAGAATATCAAGTTAAATTAATCAAATTTACGGGAAATTTTGATGTTTTACTTATCTTTAAATTGTGCACCAGAAGTTTATTAACACTTTTTTTAATTTTTTACTTTAATAAGCGTAAAAAGCTTTATCAAACACAAAATTTAAACAGATCACAGAAAAACACAGCTTCACAGCTTGACGTTTGCGTTCTTGAAAACTTCTTCAACTTCGACTTCATAAACTCCGTTTTTGTTTGTCGGTTTCTGGGTGTCTATTACCGTCTTATTAGCACTGAACTTCCATGACAACACGACACTTCTCAACTTGACCGAATATATCGTTCCTAAATACATATATCACAGATGCCTGGTTTCTAAGTCTATATCACAGGTAACTAAGCTTAAACTACATCACAGTAAAGGAGTATCTACACAAGTCGTCATGCACGTAAAAGAAATAAATAAGAGTAAATAGATAAATAGAAAGATAAATAAATGTATGGGAATAAATAGATAAATAATAAAATAAGCTAACCAATTAAATAAACAAAATATCACAAAATTTATAAATCCGTAGTCAAGTGGGAAAAAGGCCATATATACAGATTAGTAAATATGTTAAAAGGAACAAAAATAATTAGCTGACAACATTTAACATTAATAACAATCAAATCACCATAATTAGACACACACACACACAAGTAATTAAGCGACGAATAGGTCTTTGCCATGGTATATACCAACTCTCTTCCCGCTAGTGTCCCCGAGCTCATACATGGAGTCACCGATTACTCTTANAAAGATGATACATTTAATTTGCCTTGGTGCTAGCTTAGCATTGTAATGGTTTATTTGTGAGCTCTGCTTGAAATTTCTCCGGTATACGACTTGCCCAATTTTGAACTTGTATTCTTTACTCCTCGTGTTGTAAACTTTGGTACTTTTCTCATGAGCAAATTTTAACTCTTTCAATATTTTGTTTCTTATCGATTGCATACGGTCCATCCCTGAGTCTATCTCATAGTCTGCGTCCATCACTGAGCTAAGTTTTCGGTATATCCCATACGATGCACCATGTTGTATCATAGGCATACCGAAAGTGGCGCAGTATGGGGAACAGTTGACGAATGGACTGCACTACGTAACGCGAACGCTGCATCGCTAATGTGTCTGCCCCAAAATCTCTGGTCATCCTTGATGTATGAGCGCACAATTTGTAACACCGACCGATTTACTCGCTCAGCGGCGTTACTTTGAGGGGAACAGAAAGCGGTCTTGATATGCCTCGTTCCATATTTGTCTAAGAAGTTAGAAAATATTTCGGAAACAAACTGCTTTCCGTTATCCGAATGGATAAACTCTGGTACACCAAAAACATGAAGCACTTCCTTTTCAAGGAATTTTATGACCTCTGCTGACGTCGCTCTTTTCATAGGTTGAAGGCACACAAACTTTGAAAAGTGATCAAGACACACGAACACAAAGACATTACCATCACAAGTACGTGGGTAGGGACCCATGAAGTCAATATGCAAACGCTGGAAAGGTCGCTCGGTTATATGTTGCTTTCCCATGTTCGGTTTATGAAAGAAATTCTGCGTCTTGTTTGCTTTGCATACTTCGCAGCCTTTCACATGAGACTGTACCTCGGCTGCCATACCAGGCCAGTAATACTTTTCGCGTATACGTGATAACGTCTTTTGGATGCCACCATGACCAGTGGAGGGCGAGCCGTGAGAGGATTCTACCAACACTTTACGCAGCTCCGACGGAACCCAAAGTTTCCAGGCTTGGTCCGCTTGAAGGCCCCTGTTCGGTCAAACTGTGTCCGTTTATATATGTAGCCGTCAGATACTCGCAAGTCAGGTAATTTGTCCTCGTTCTTCGTCACGGTCCTGATTAACTCTTTGTACTCTTCCGATTTAAAATAGGGCGACTCCAAGCATATATCAAGTAGTCTTTCATTGAGTGCGATTTCTTCCATATTCATGCGTGACAGCGTATCTGGAACGACGTTCTGTGCACCTTTGCGATGTTCAACTTCGAAGTTGTATCCCTGTAACGTAAGGCTCCATCTAGCAAGCCTACCAGATAAGTCTTTCTGATTCATGAGCCACTTGAGACTCGCGTGGTCTGTGATAATAGTAAATGGTAGCCCTTCCACGTATGGTCGAAATCTTTTGACACTTAAAACAGCTGCATAGCACTCAAGCTCAGTAATGCTATAATTTCGTTGAGCTTTGTTCAACTTAGCGGACATATATGCTATGGGTCGTTCGTTCTGTTGGTCGTCTAGTTGAAATAACACCCCACCCACTCCGTCCGTAGATGCGTCGCATTGAATAAAAAAGCGTCTGTCGAAGTCAGGGTGTGTAAGTACGGGAGCCGAAATGAGGCTTTGCTTTAATCTATCAAATGACCTTTTGGCATCGTCTGTCATCGTGAACTTTTTGATATTTTCTTTCGTGAGGCAGTCGTGCAGTGGTGCTGCAATGGTCGCGTAGTCTTGGATAAAACGACGGTACCAGCCTGACATACCTAGGAACCGTCGGCAGCGACCTTATTGGCATCGGTTCGGATACATCCATCACCTACCACGTAGCCAAGATACCTAACCTCTTTATAAGAAAATTTACTTTTTTCTACGTTTATAGTTAGTTTTGCTTCACGTTAGCAACGAGCGACCTTCTCCAGAAAGCATAAATGGGACGAAAAATCTTCTGAACACACCAACAAATCATCTAAATACACAAACACACATTCACGTAACACAGCGAGTATAACCTTGTCCATTAGTCGGCACATTCTCTGCGCGGCATTACAAAGTCCGAAAGGCATCACCGTAAATTGGTATAGGGGCCTGGCTGGAACAGTGAAGGCTGTCTTTTCTCTTGATTTTTTTTCTATTTGAATTTGCCAGAAGGCGTCTTTCAAGTCAATTGCAGATATATATCGTGTATTTTGGAGCCGGCTGAGGATTCCATCCACATGCGGTAATGGATACGCGTCTTTTATGGTACGTTCGTTTACTTTTCTGGCATCTAAACAAAGGCGGTTCTTTATACCTTTTACTACAAGGGAAACTGGTGAGTTCCAGCTACTATTACTTTCTTGTATTACCCCCATACTCAACATTCTGTCTAGCTCTTCATAAATTAATTTCTGTATTGCAGGTGAAATGGGGTAATGGCGCTGTTTCACTGGAAGATTCTCATCAACGACTTCGATCGCATTCTCTTCCATGTCCGTCCTACCTAAACCAAGAACGGCGAAAGAGGGAAACTGCACTTTCACCCTATCTAATGCCGCATTCTGCTCTGGTGTTAGTGAATGTTGCACGGCGTCAAATGACAAATCCCCCTCGGCGGGTACGAGCTCTGGATCTGTGGCATGCGCTGGACGTGTGACTCCCCGCCTGCTGACCACCTCGAGACCGAAAACCTTCCAAAAGTCTATGCCTAGGTAAACCTCCGGTTGGAGTCCAGGAACTATTAGAAATTCAATATCCCTAGCCATTTCATCCCATACAACTGGGAGAGTTATAACCCCTGTCACTGGTGTTTCACCACCATTTGCTGTCCTGATATTCTGACTCGTAATTGGAATAATGTTATTTTCCTTCCCTTCTAGAAACTTTTCAGCATTTTTACCTTAGCAACTGGCTCCAGCGCCGGAATCTAACAAAGCTAGGGTCTCCTTGTCCCCTATCTTCGTTTGAGCAAAGAACCTATTGTCTCCCTTAAGTGTAACAATCGTTGAGACGATTTTACTGTAGATTCGCTTATATAACTTTCTTTTCTCCCTCATCTTCTGTATTTTCTTAAAATTCCTATTATTTCTCTTTTCTTCTAATGATTCGCAAAACATTCTCTTCCTAGCCGCTTCACACTCCAACTTTCTTTGATGTAAACTTTTAGCTACTTGTTTTATACCTAAATCTAGTTTGTTATGCTCAACTTCATTGTTTCTCTTTAATAATTTGTATTCTGGTTGGTTTCCGGGAGCTCCTTCCCATGGCAGGAGTCCCCGGCTATCTCCGCCAGTGTAAAGTTTCCCTTCTCAGCCTTAAAAAACGCAAAAGGACATGTCCCCCCGCATGCAAAGCAAACCATGTCGTGAAAGGACGATTTACAACGAGACTCCTTTTTCGCTTCGTTCGGGTTTTTAACATAAAAATCCACAGGCATTCCACATGAAAAACATAACATTAAATGAAACGGGGACGGACAAAACGCGTTAATGGTGGACTTATTGCTATTTGCGGTCGAACGGATCAGCGTATTTGGCTGTGGCATATTTGGCCTCACCCTGGTATTGGATTGTTGGCTGAAAGGCTCCTTGCCTTTTATCATGACGGCTTCGACAGCACTCATGCTGCTTGTTTCCTCCGGTAGCTGTTTATCCGGGAAAGCTAGCTCGTTGACTGCTTTCGATCTATTTCTATTCTCCCTTATCACCNTCTCTGGTATTGGATTGTTGGCTGAAAGGCTCTTTGCCTTTTATCATGACGGCTTCGACAGCGCTCATGCTGCTTGTTTCCTCCGGTAGCTGTTTATCCGGGAAAGCTAGCTCGTTGACTGCTTTCGATCTATTTCTATTCTCCCTTATCACCCTCTCGGCGCGCCTACATTCTGTTTTTATATCGGCTAGGGTATCCATCCTAGAAGCAAACGTCAAATTTGCAAGGTATGGTTCCAAATTTCCTTTTAAAATTCCTNACTCGGATTTCAGCTCGGTATATCCGAAGTCCAGATCATCGGCATGATCTTCGAGTACTTCCCAGTACCACTTCAAGGCGGAGCCCGACACGAGACAATGAAAGTCAGTGAAGAGTTGGTTGTGTGAAATCTCATGTTGTGCGCGCATTTTTTCTATACGGAATAGGAAGCTCTCAACTGTCATACCCTTACTATTGCCATCGAACTTTATGTGCCATTTTTCCAAATCAACTTTCTTTTTTTTTGGGGAGCTCACGCCGGTTCTGTTCATCGAAGCCTTCGTTATTACGAGTTGTGTGGTCGTTATCGTGTTGGCTGGAAGCTTCGTTTCCGCGACCCCTATTTTCTGGTGTCGATGCGAGAGCAGAACGATGGCCCAAGGCATGAGCAGACGTTTCCATGTCGGCCACTCGGTTGCTGAGACTCGAGACATTTGCTCTCATATTACGGACCTCATTCATGCACAGGGCCATCATATCGTTCTGTTGCGCCATCATCGCCATCATGCGGCTCAGTTGCTCGATATTAGCCACAGTGCAGGTCGCGCTATCTCCTTGAGCTTTTGGAGCTGCAGCACCCGAGCCTCCTGGACGTTCACTCAGCCCCGGTTCGTCGCCGTTTCCAGCACCTTGTTGCTCAGGCTCCGACATTTCAAAAAGTTGTTCGATTTTCCTTGAAAAACTAAGGCTGTTATTCGAATCGCAGATCGATAGCTGACTTGTTATAGCTACGCTGGGTTAACGTGCGCACCTATTAAAAAAATCAGTGTCGATTTGATTGAATAGGGACCCGACGACCTGGTTCTCTAGCGCGCGTGTGACACTTCTAGTCACCGGCCTATCGGTGCTAAATAGCCCTAATCCACCAGCAACTCTCCTCGGGATTTCGCTCTTCCCTTCACCCTCACCTTCACACCAAAAAGAAAATTTTCGTAAGCAAAATCAAAATTTATCACCGTAAAGAACAAGTACGTGCTGTATGCCTTAACGGAAGTTCTTCTCAACCTTCGAGTTAAAACCGTAGATTTATGACCAACATATAAAAACAAAACCCTACTTCGGAGTCGCGAGAAATGTAATTAAAAAAAAAGTCAGTTTATTCGACTATAGATGGTATAAAACGTGATTGATTCCCAAACTTAATCCAAAAAAAGCAAAACTAGTAATACGGATAGCTCTGTGCTTCAATATACTGAAAAAAATAAAGATAATGTTCTCAATGTAAATACATGAAAAAATTATATGTGTATCTAGATATGACATTATTATTAACTCGATCAATTACCGGAAATTCCTTTTCCAAGATTTGGCAGAAGAAGTTAAAAGATAGCTATGTTTATAAATGTATATGTTCGATAAACAGTTTATGATTTTGATTGGCGTGTTTTCGGTGCTGCACCTAGGCGAGGTCATAGTGGGTGTGCTCTAGTCAGTCTGCCGTCAAAAGTCGCGGTCACCTATTTATGTATACCCCCTTAGTTTGGAACAGCATCATCCAAAGCACTAGCTTCAAATATGGTTCCCAAACTTTTCCTTAACCTCAGCTTATCCCTATACGCCCGCTGCAAACCTCACGCATGTTAAGTGTGCAACTCTACACACGGTAGCTTAAACTGCTTGAAGCTACAGAGAAAAATAGTTTTACCCCCAAATTAGTATCAACCTTGCCTTTGTTTGTCAATTATGCGAGCTTTGAGCTTATATAAGGCACTTCCAAAGGCGAAGCAGTTTCCCCCCTCATATTTGTTATTACAGCACCTGTTGAATTCGTTGGGGCGACGCAACGCTGCCATAACAACCCTAATCAATACTGGAGTTAAAGTAGTGGGATAGATTTTACAGAAGAACAGCAAGAAGAAATAGCAGATATAGACATCCAGGGTGGTAGATAGATAGAAGATCAGAAGACTTGTGGGAAGACTAAAAGATTACTGGGCTATACGTTGGGCGCCATTGTTATGTAACTGGTTGTTGGGGTAAAGCGAGGCGGTGGGAAGGCATGGTGGCGAGCCCAGGCTAAGCTCGTAGGATGGCTGGGTCGTTTCCCCCAGCCTTAACTTCAGCTACATACGTAAACAAAAATATATTTCATGCCTAGGTGGAGGTTAAAATAAGAAAGATAAGATAGATGTTAGGGTATGATGGAAGAAAAGGCCAGTCCTGTCAGGTGGAGTCATCCCTTCCCATCTACACGTCGTAGCCTTGGACTCTGCCATGACTCCTTCAAATCGCAGAGTCCCCTAATCCTGAATAGTGTCCGTATGTAATTTTATCTGTCATGTCCCTGTCCACAGTCTGAAGTCAGCAACACCCATGTCCCCTCTATTGCACTAGTGCAACACCCACACCAAACCAATTATCTTAGCAACTCATTCTTATATCTTTTCAACTTCTCTACATTGGAATCATTTATTCATTACCAAAATAACAATACTAACTGCAATAATTTGACCTATTACTATATACTAAAAGCTACAGCTTGACGATTCATTAAATTCAAATTCCTTGTTCTTAGACCTCAACTGAAAACTAATTCAAACTAGATGGCAAGTTTAACAATTTTTGATTCATATAATTCTTGCTTGTGAACTTAATATTTGTATTTCAACTTTGTAATTAGATCTATACTTATCTACCTAAGCCTTCATTCGAAAGGAACCTGGCCCAATAATCATGTACGCTGCTGTAGATATCTCAAAGCTACTACCTCCATGAACGAAAGACATAAGATCACGCCTTAAGGAAAGAAAGAAAAAAGTTATTTTCTAGCTGTTGAAATCTCGACGCCATCTTTGTTGTAAGAAGAAAACAACGAAGAGAACAAAAAAAACGCGTAATTGTTGAACGCATGAATAATCATTTTTATTATGCAAATTCTCCTATAAATCATGTCGTTGTGTTAAATTATTCTTTACCTTATGTGTGCACACGTTGTCACAAGCGAAAATTAAGAAAATTGCAGTAAAAAGCCACCACCAAATTGTAAACAACGAACAAATGTAAACAAACGGCTTATGTCAAAATCGCCCTACTTTTTTCATAAGTGCGATTATAACGGGCCACTCTTCTGCTGTCGTGATCTTGTCTTTTTGGTTCATGTACTACCTCTATGTACAAATTTCACAAGAAACCAAGAATATAGGTCAATGCATATAATTATATATGCATGTACGTTAGTACATGTATACGCTTAAATTCTAGCACTCACCGGTCTCTCCAACGATGAAGGCGCCTGCATGCGGGAGACAGGTTGCTGAAAACAAAAAATATGTACGTACGTATGTACAAGCTTTCCAGCGAGTACGGGAGAGTATGTGTTTATCATAGAGGGAGCATATTTGGGTCTACAATGACAAATGTCGAAGTGTCAAACTCATTGGGACCACGCGCTTTGATACGACACATTTTAGAGGACAAATTCTTTAGATCTAAATTTAAATGGATTCTCGATTAAAATAAAAAAAAACTATAATTCAATTCAACGGAATAGCTTCGCGGATACGCATCTTAACCAACAAAATATCGAAAACTCAACAATATATGGGGGTAAGAAAAAAAAATCGTAATAACTGCTACTAAACTAACCAAAAAACGGTATGGAGAAAAATGAAAACTTAGATATAGGAATTCATGCAAAGAAAGATATACATATTTATAACTAAACATCTGCGGCAAATTCAAAAAAAAGGATTAACTAATTGAAGAAAAGTTCTCGCAATAAATTTAACATAAACAGATCATGTGCGAAGAAACAAACGGTGATAATTATAAAAAAGAGCAAAAAAATAAACTAATTGAAGAATGACAGAAGAAAGTGTAATTTAAAATAGCAGGCAAAAAAAAGATAGTGTAATGGGAGTAAGAAAAATGACACAATCCACTTTCAGAGCGCCTGGATCGAAGCGCTTGGAAGCTCTCGCTGCGCTTCCCGCGTTGATTCCTGTGCTTGGAAGGTTTATTAATTATGTATGTATGTATGATCTCCCTTCTCCAGTGTCTTCTTCCTCTCTGGATTCTTTTTACTACGCTCCCTCAAAATCGGTTGTATTCCGCTTATGTGCATGCGGTCGTTGACGTTGGTTCTTATGTGCTTCCAGATCAGCTGGTCTTTTTGCACATATGTATGCCCAACAGTTGCTGGCGTAAAGAACCCAACTCGAAAACTTCGGTTTTGCCGCTCTGGCGATATGCCTGTGTGAACCTACGGAGTACATACCCAATTAGACTTCGTGGAGTTTCATTAAACTGAATTTTTATTTGAAATGACTCAATTTATTATTTTTCAAGCACTTTTTCTTGTTGGTCATCATACTGTAGTATGTCTGTATTGGTGCATGCATGTATATCTTACATGTATTACCTTATGTTATATGGCTCTGTGTGTTTAGATAAATAGGTTCTTTTGACTTTTCACTTAGAATAGTTCAAGTTAAATTTTTCTTTACTTAATAAGAATAAAACTTATTTTTCTTTTATTTATTATCATTTTAATCTGTAATACATGCTAATATTTTATTATGTTTTTAATTTGATTTTTTTTAATTTAAATTTATTTTCTTCTACTTCAATTTAACGTTATTTTAATTTAGTTCCATTTTAATTTAGGTTTTAATTTCACTTGATACTTTACCATTAAACGGACTTTTATATCACGAATATTTTTCAAGTCATTTCAGCACAATTAACTGTCTTACCTTCTTAACAGGACTCCTTACGGCTTAGACAGCTAATAAACGGTCCTCCATTACTGATTTTTGCCTACATTTGGCGAGAATTTAAATAGTGACTAGCACGCACTTCTTTTCCCTTCAGGAGCAAACCAACATTTTATTTTAGAGGTAGGTTGGCTGGCGATCGTGCCCCCGACCATTGGCTTGACAAAATTCTCCTTTACTTTCACTCAACTATAACTTTCATACTCGTACTCTCACAGGTATACATTTTACATTACCAATACACGTATAACTTTCACATTACACACACATGTATAACTTTTACCCCAGCAAGAAGAGTCCCGGTCACCTAACTTAGTAACGTTACCGGCACGCGTGACATTTAAATGGTCACCAAACCCTATTCATTACAAGCACTTTGTTAAGAGCGATGGGAAAATAGTCCCAAAAGTCTTGTGTACGTGTGACTTTCTATCACCTTCTTACCCATGCGTTCGCCCAATATAAATACCCTGCAAACCAAAGCTCCCGAAATCTTAAGGAAATCGTTAGGAGTATCTGATTTCTGTAACGATTTTTTTACGAATTTTCAAAGAAAATTATATGAAGGGGTTGACACGAACTCGTAAAGAAATTTCTGTACGAAAAATAAAGAAAATTCTGGAAAAATTCTGAAAGATATTCTTCACATAGCAACATTATTTTCGTTGCTTCACAGATTATCTTCCGAAATTTCGTAAAAGAATGGAAGTGTGCGTAATTTATTTAATTTTAGAAAATTCGGCAAAAAATCGAACTAAATCTTAACGAATTCTTTAAAATTTCTTTACAATGCAGAATACTCTGAAAAAATGGTTTGCAGGGTATATATACATCCATCTTTGTCACACTCATAGGTTTTAAGGGCTTTGGTATTGTAGCGACAAGTAAAACCGCATTTAGCGCGCCGCCGGATATCCGGTGCAATAGTCGAATGGCTAGCAGCTCGCCCCTCATCCTGAAGTTCTGGGTTCGAATCCAAAAAAAAAACTTTCATATTTTTTTTTATTCTTTTTTTGATGTATTTTTTTTTATTAATACAAGTTAGTTAAGCAAATTATAAAGTATTTAATTTATGTTGTAAATTAAATAATTTTTAATAAATAANTAAATACCCTGCAAACCAAAGCTCCCGAAATCTTAAGGAAATCGTTAGGAGTATC
>NW_016159141.1:0-19638 GCF_001687245.7 Rhagoletis zephyria
GAAAGTTTCTGGACGCACAACATTGCAAGTTGATAAAAGCGTTGTAAATTGTTTTAAATTGGTGCTTTTACGGCAATCGTGTGATCTCAGCTTTACGTTTTGGTGCGATCGAGTGATTTCAATACGACTCAATAAAGGTTTGGTTGCTTTATCTCGGGTACTCTGTTAAAATATGGACACATGCCAGTAAATGCAAGGAATTTGCATTAACATTTCGAGTTTTGGAAATGAAACGTTTTGGTGTGGAGCTCCACAATTTTTTCTACATTCATTTGAAAAAGACGTTTTTGGGTAGGAAATGACGTTTTTTCAGACCAAGAGTGACGTTTTCTCATGACGAAGACTTGGCAACACTGATCACCAGGGGCCGCTACTATTACTGCCGCCCCGAGGCCGACATTTCTACCGAGGACCGCCCGCTATTCACTGTCATCCAGGGCCGCCCCCGTAATCATCATCGCCGCTAGGGCCCGTACCGCTGCTCTCATCATCGTGGCCGCTATTACCACTGCCGACCCAAGGCCGAAGCTACAATCGTGGGCCGCCCGCCATCATCACCGAGGACGCGAACCAGGGCCGCCGTCACCGTTGCCACCAACAGGGCCCGCCGCTACTGTCTTCATTATTGGGGCCGCCGCCATTATCGTCGCCCAGGCCGCCGCTACTACGCGTAACGAGTACGGTAATCGCCACTGCGAACGTCAACCATCATCGCCCAGTACCGCTGTCACCGTCGTAGTTAAAAAGGGCTGCATTCACCCTTCGCCACAATCAGGGCCGCATACAACACCACTGCGGGAGGTCGCTGCCGCCCTCATCATTATTTGGGCCACTGCCAACGTCACTGCTAAGGCCGCCACTACCACTGCAAGGGAACTGCAGGCTGCTGTCCAGTGTTGCCAGGTCTTCGGCATGAGAAAACGTCCCTCTTGGTCTGAAAAAACGTTATTGTATACAAAGGTACATATCGAGCCCTAACCGCCAAAATAACGTAAGCGACATTTTTTTCAAAAATTTCTTTTTGATGCAGAAATATTCCTTGAGCATTTCTGCATCAAAAAGAAAATTTTGTCGCTTACGTTATTTTGGCGGTTAGGGCTCGATATGTACGTAATGTATATTAAAATGTCATTTCGACAGAGCACATTTAAAATTCTTTGTAAACTGGTCGTTAATATAAAAACCATTTTATACATACACTTGTGATCAGCTGATTAAGTCATCGATAGTTTGATCGATTTTGGCTGTTTCTCTTTCGTTTATTTAATGTTTATTATTTTTCTATAAAAGCCAAGCTCTTTAACAAACAAAATATAAATCCACAAAAAACTGCAAAAATTATAAAAAATCTGCAAATTTTCAGCTAGATTTTCAAATTTTTTTTCAGAGTTTTTAGAGTTTTTGTTGAGTATGCAGTTTGATAGCCCATTAAATTTCAGGGCAATAATGTGCAAGTTTAAAGGGGCTAAATAATCGCGTTGATTTTTAATAATTTTTTTTTTTTTGTAGACATTTGGTTAGGGGCTCAGTTGTCGAAAATGCTAAATTACGGTCTGCTAAGAAGGAGCATAGTAATAGATCCATTCAATATCAAAAATTTGTTACGAATTGTGGCTAGTACTTGCAAGTTTTTACTGGGAATGAATTCAATAACCCAAATTATTTGCAAGAGGGAGCGAATTGGAGAGCGTAACAACCCGAGAGAGCTGCAAATTCTTGCAAGTAAAAATTTTACTAGCAGGAATTTGCAGGAGTCAAAAAGTAAGGTTATGTTTCAAATTCAAATGTAAACAAACTGTTTAAGAGGATGATTTGATGAAACATAATTAGTGAAATGAAAATATGGATGAAAAATTTAAATCTATTGTATATTTTTTTATTTTTAAGACGATGGGAACTATTCCCAATTTAAAAGAAAATTGGGCGCCTAAACTTAACCGTCAGAAAGTGTCAAAATGGCTTAAGTTGCAAGTTTTTATAGGTTTTCGTTCAATAACTTTCTGAAAATTTTCTCTTGCTCTCAATTTTACTCTCTATTTTTCTTTTACGCTCTCGCTGCAAGTACTTACTGGAAAAGTTATTGAATAGACCTAATATTTCTGTCTATTTTGTGTTCATTACATTTTCAATGAAGTCTTAAAAAGTCGCCAACTTTTTTCTGACGTTTTATGCTGCACAGCTTTTTTGATATTTTGGGAGCGTGCCTGCTGCAATAGATCGGCTCTTCCTGAATTGACTTTAAATGTGCCATTGCAAACATTACAGCAAGCCTCGTAACCTCAAGTGTTTACACAACCAGCCTTTGAACACGGGATCCTTAGTCCAAGAATCCAGAAAAAAATCTTTTGAAGCAGCTGCAGCAAAACACAAAGATTGTAAATATTTATTAAGAAAATAATTCAAAATCAGTTCTACTTATAAGATTTAGTAATAAATAAAAATTACTGGGAAGTTAAAAAACGTAATTTTTTACACAAAAAATGTCCAAGCGTCAACAGGGTACCGCCTGCTCTCATTGCCACGCTCTTCGCTACGACTGACGCGTACCACCGCCAATCTTGCTGTCACTAGTAGCACTCCCGTCGCCGTACAATTACCCGCCGAATAATCTCCGACACCGACTGCCGACTCTCTCTCTTTACCTTCCACTCTCCCCTGCACGACAAGTTGCCGGCCTTCTAGATAGCCGTGTGTGTGTGCGGGTGTGTTCGGCTTAATACACAAATCATTGTGTTTTATTCAGTGGGGGTTAGTGGGACCTTCGCTGGACTCTGGAGCGGCTGAGCATACCTCAGCCTTCGACAAAACCCATCTCATAAAGGAGTTTAAAGGGCTAACTATAATATGAATAAGCTGCCGTAACTGACTGTCAGAAAATGAACGAAAAGTTTGTCAAATGCATAAGCAACGTAGTGTAGACTTTTAGGTGGCTATATTTTACTTACATGAGTTCAGTGTTGCCACATTTAATTAGATATAACAATAGCCACTATCAAGCAGTTTGTTGTAGATCACACAATTATAGTAACCTAGAAACGCCGAAGAACTATTCGCCTTGCGAAACTTTCAGGATGACCTGGTGTTTCTGTAAAAGGAAACGCTTACGGCCCACTTCCTAATGTGGAACCAGAACTTCTTTTGACCTGTGTTACATGTAGGACTGAATCGAAAAAGTTACCATGTTAAAAAATAAGTTACAAAATTACCAAATATGATAAAGAAAAAAATTAGCAATTTCAGTAAAAAAATCCCAATGCGGCAACACTGCATGTGTTACATATGTACATACATACGTACGAGGACAAGCAGCTGATTCCGTACGGAAGGTGCGATCAGTTTCGCTCTTTCCTTAAGCAAATGGCGTTTGGCGAAACTTGACGAAACTTGATGTTAAGCACATTATAGTTTCAGAATAGGATTTATGTGTATTCGCACGTTTGCATACCCTTGCTTATTTATATTATAGTTAGCCCTTCAATATCGTGTCTGGCTGTTGCGCTTTGTTTCTTGTATGCAAAAATGCCTTGCGAGAAATATTAATAATAATAATAATAGATTGGCGCTTACACATATGTTAGTGTTTGGCCGAGCTTCTCCTCCGATTTGTGGCGTGCGCCTTGATGTTGTCACACAAAGCGGAGGGACCTACAGTTTTACGCCGACTCCGAACGGCGATTGTATTTTTATGAGAAGCTGTTTTTCATGGCAGAAATACACTCGGAGGTTTGCCATTGCCTGCCGAGGGACGACCGCTGTTAAGAAAAAACCTTTTTTCTATATTTTTTGCGATGTTGCTTTGACCAGGGTTTGAACCCAGGCGTTGCGGAGTGGAAGCGCGCACTGCTTACCACTACACCGCAGCGGCCGACAAATCCATTGCGAGAAATATTACATGCTTAAAAATGCTTTTGGTGACATGCAATGCCGTTTGTGTTATAAGTCATTTAGCTAATCGAGCACTACGTGAATATCCCCTCTAGCGATTTCCAGTAGTTGGTAACGCGGCAGCCATCATCGATCAGGTGTATGTTCCAGCCAAAAAGAACAAAACTTTTCTTCTTCATTTTTTTTGTACATATACTAAAACATATTTTTTTTGCATATATCATTGTAATCTGCACATTTGTTAAAACGTTGTTCCCGAATTATAACTCGTTTTTTTTACCGGCAATTGATCGCGCCTGTTTAATCGACCTTTGAATTTACCTACGTATATTTATGTATATACATAAATAAAATCAAAATCGCACATTGAAGTGTATGTTGCAAAACTTAAAATCGTTTTATTGTGCAAGGTGCAACGCGAGTGCCAATTCGGCATTAGCTTAGGGGCAATATTTTTGGTCGCTGAAAATCCTCCTCCTCTTCCGTCAACAGCAAGAGTGTATCCTACGAGGCGCTCCTTCATTCGACTGCAGCGTTCCGCCCAGAGCGCCAATTAGCTACCACCGCCACCTCAGCAACCAGCAGAAACCGCTCGACTTCGCCACCGGCGGTCCACAACGCGCGCCAGTTCGCCACCACCGCCGCATCCTCTAGCAGCCAACAGCTTGAACTCGCCAAAGCCGTCCCGGACAGAACACCCTCGTTCCTCTAAAGAGGCATAACTGGCCGGACTTGTTCATGGTCCTTCGTCGCCTTTAAAGAGCCAGCAATGTGGGAATATACACAAGCACCCAAATCAAGTATCTCATATAAACCGTGAGTAAGAACCTGAATTGCTTACTAACCCTGGTATATACATTCATAAAAAGTAATTGCATCCCGAAAATCGCATAAAATTTGTTTCTTTTAAAGAAAATTTTAACAAAACGGTGCTCTCATACCGTTAAATAAAATTTCCATACATATATGCACATTACTTCATATTTAATTCCTCTATTTCCCGCCAAAAAGTAAACGGCTCGCGGTTAACCAGTATATAATATAATATCTATATAATCACATACATACATACACTGCCCTCTTGGTTATTTATTCTGCTCTGCTTCTTCCTCGCAAAAGTGAAAGAATAAATAACTACAGTGTATATGTATATACATGTACATGTATACGCACAGTGCATACTTATGCGAATGCATGCATGGAAATTAATAAACTTTAAATTTAGATTTATAAATCCGTTCCCACATAAGTAAATGTGATTCTGCTACACGTAGAAGGCTCAACACATATGTATATGAAGTACACTTATATAATTACTTAAACAAAAAAAAAAAAAAAGTAGGTGGATACATTCCCACATATACTCTTATATATAATTGTACATACCCACGTTTATACACATATAGATATTTACATACACAACATTAGTGCGGAACATGCATACATACAATAGTGCGGTACAGTGATCAAAATAGTCGGGCTCTCAATTTTCCCCTTTTTGTTTGTGCTCACACCTTTATTTACTCAAAAAAAAAAATTTTATTCATTAAATAAAATAAATTCTCAAGTACAACGTACCTTCTCAAAAGCGCTTCAAAACATCTCAGAACCTCTTAAAACAGAAAAATTCCTGCAGGTTTGACGCGGCAATCTCTAAAGCGGAATCGTTAATCACAACAATAATTTTTAACTCCTCGTTTGGAAAAAAAAATAAATAAATAAATAAATACTAAATCCATTTCCCGTGGTTAATCTCGAAACCCAATAGCTCTTGTTCTCAAGTCCGTCATATCCAAGTCCATCCCAAGCCTTTTGCTGAGTAAAGCCTTTTCTCTTAAAGCTATCTCGTCATCGGTACTCATTATATTTAGCTTAAAACCTCATGTTGGGCGCACCCTCCAGCGAGAACAAACAAAAAAGCCCAAAAATGAGTGACGATGAGAAGAATCAGGGAACTTCCACAGACTCTTAGCGCCCTACGCGCACAAGTGGAAAAACAACCAAAAAAGCAAAACAAGCTTTCTCATCCCTAAAGTTGATATCTGAAACAGATAATTTTATGGATTATTGTACCAGATTCTGCTCCACCCCCATACAGAACAACACAGAATCTGGACTGAAAGTAAAATACGCGAATATTGATAATTTTTGGAACCGAGTCCAAAATTCTTATGACACCGTACTAGAAACGGATGACCATGACCTGCCCGAAGATTTCAAAGCCTCTGCCTGTGGCAAATATAGGTCGTGTCTCATTACCTATGAAGACACAAAGGCCCAGATCGGCGATCAGCTCCAGTTACTTAAACAAATGAGTACTCCCACACCTGCCCCAACTACGTCACTACCTCAAGAGCAATTAGGCTTAGGCTTGAAGGTCCCTCCTTGCGACACTGAAACCTTTTATGGGGGTTATGAACAATGGCCGTCCTTCCGTGATATGTTCACGGTGGTCTACATAAACCACCCAAAACTCACTATAGCACAAAAATTGTACCACCTCCGGTACAAAACGCAAGGCAAAGCCGGCCAGATTGTAAAACAGTTCCCATTAAGTGACGACAATTTTGACCTCGCGTGGGAAGCCCTAAGGTCCCGATACGAGAATAAACGAGTTTTGGTTGAAAATCAAATAAGGATTTTAATGAACCTGAAAACAATCCAAGTTGAGAGTAGCGAAGAAATTCAAAGATTGCAATCCACAGTGAACAATTGCCTGCAAATCTTAGGAACTCAACAAATTTCTAATGAAAGTTGGGATCCTATATTAATATACTTGGTGACATCCAAACTTCCCGAAAATATCGTGGCATTGTGGGAACAATCTCTTAGTTCACGGAAAGACCTCCCCAACTGGTCTCAAATGAACCAGTTCCTCACAACCCGGTATGAAGTGGTGGAAAGGGTGGATCAATGGCGACCAGCCAAGCCCCGACAAAATCCCCCAAACACCTCCTTCTCAAGACAGCCTGCTTTACAAAATAGATCCTTTCCGAAACCCAGTCAATCCCAAAACTCTCATAACAGATCCCTAACTCATATCAACTCCCACATGACAGAGCAGCGCAAAATTTACAGTTGTGTTATGTGCAAGCACCCTACGCACACGATGAATAACTGCTACAAATACAAAAACTTTTCTATCCCAGATCGCACAAAGTTTGTGAAAGACAAAAATCTCTGCGAAAATTGCCTTTCTCAGACACATCTAATAAAAGATTGCAGCAGCACTAACACGTGCCTTCATTGCCAAAAGCGGCACCATTCAACTCTCCACTATGATGTAGCATCTACCCCGATTAAAAATGATGGTCGAATCCACAGCACGACTTTGCAACATACAACCACACTGTCTAACGTTCCCAACTCACAAACCACCAGTCAGTCGCAAGCTCTTAATGAACAGGCATCGTGTTCGAGCACAAAACAAGTACAGTCCTTTTATTCGGAAAACGATAACAAGGTACTGCTCCCAACTGCTATTGTGTCTGTAGAACATCGAGGTGATCTCTTTAAATTAAGAGCCCTGATTGACCAAGGGTCAGAACGGAGCTTTATCTCATCTAAAGCCCAAACAAAATTAAGACTCCCATGCCAACAATCAAACTTTGAAATCTCCGGCATGGGTGGAAGGGTGGTTCAAACCTCTAATAAGCTATGCTCTCTGGTCTTAGTCTCCGCCGACCAAAGCATAAAAATTAAAGCTCAAGCTATAGTGTTGCCAAAACTGACCAGACTTCTCCCGAAGTTCCAACTGAACCACAACCAAAGAGAAAAACGGTCACATCTTAAATTAGCAGATCCAAACTGCTATTCCCCAGCTCAAATAGATATCGTAATAGGCAGTGATATCCTTCCCCAAATAATGCTAGAAGGTATCGAAAAGATATCCCATAACTTGCTAGCACAAAATACTATATTTGGTTGGATCTTAAGTGGTCAGATTCCAGAAAAGGTGGCCTCTTTCTCTACCCAGGTGGAAGAAATATCCAATACATACTTAGATAGTCAACTCAAAAGGTTTTGAAGAAGTTCCAAACGCCCAAATCACCACTCCCGAAGACAAGCAGTGCGAAGACTACTATACAGCCACTACCACTCGCACAAATGATGGTCGATACATAGTCCGGCTCCCCTTTAAGCCCAGATTCCCAGATAAAATTGCCTTGGGCCCATCTCGGACCGCGGCGCTCCAGCAATTCCTAAGCATGGAGCGTTCACTAGTCAAAAGGGGCAATCTGAAAACCATGTATGATGATGTCGTAGAAGAATACCTCACCCTTGACCATATGGAAGAAACGACTTCCTATGAGAAAGCTTCAGAAGACAAATACCTGTCGTTCTATCTCCCTCACCACGCGGTTATCAAACCCGAAAAAAGAACGACAAAAGTACGTGTGGTGTTCAATGCATCCAAACGATCTGGTTNTAACGACAAAAGTACGAGTGGTGTTCAATGCATCCAAAAGATCTGGTTCCGGTCTCTCCCTGAATGACGTTTTATATACCGGACCAACGCTCCAACCAGACTTAATGCTATTGATCTTGAAATGGCGAATGTACAAATTTGTCTTCAACGGCGACGTCGAAAAAATGTATCGACAAATATTACTCCATAAAGATGACGAAGATTTCCAAAAAATTGTATTCCGGTCATCCACAAACAGTCCAATAAGAGACTACAAGTTAAAAACTGTTCGGTGTAAATTGTGCACCCTATCTCGCTATACGCACACTCCACCAACTCGCACAAGATGTGGAAATAACCCATCCCTTGGCAGTCCCCATCTTAAATAGTGAAACCTATGTGGACGACATTCTGTCTGGCGGTCATGACCTACTCTCAGCCACTCAATCGCTATCCCAAGTCATTGAAGCACTAAACTCAGCAGGCTTCCCTTTAAAAAAAATCACGGCAAATCACCCTGACACATTCTCAAAAACATAAGGAAAGAAGACTTGCTGGACACAAACTTTCTCGAATTCGAGAAAGCAAGTACTACAAAAACACTCGGGATTCAGTGGAATGCTCTAAACGACACCTTCTCGTATACCATTGAGTCTATCCCAGCATCGTCAACAAGCACAAAGCGGCAGACCCTCTCTTCCGTTGCGAAACTTTTCGATCCCGCAGGGTGGCTTACGCCAATAATGATTCAAGCTAAAATCTTACTGCAAGAGCTATGGCTGGATGGTACTGACTGGGACGAACAGGTCAAACCCCTCCGTCTCATGAAATGGATGCAGTTTGCGAACAACTTGCTAACAATTCCGTCCATCCAAATACCCCGCTGGGTCAACTATATCCCGGACCAAAATGTCGAACTACACGGCTTCTGCGACGCCTCTGAAAAGGCCTATTGCGCAAATATATATGTTCGAACCTCAGAAGGCCCCGTACCACCTCCCACCTGCTGGTATCGAAAGGTAAAGTGGCGCCTCTTAGAACCACAAGCCTTCCCCGGCTGGAATTATGTGGTGCCCTTCTCCTGGCCAAACTAGTCGCAGTTGTCCAGTCCCATCTCAAGCTCTCGAATAGGAAATTGACCATGTGGTCCGACTCTGAAATAGTCCTGGCGTGGCTGAAACAGCCCCCCTACACGTGGAAAACTTTCGTTTCCAATAGAACCGCGCAGATAATTAAGCTAGTCGGAAACGCCACCTGGAAGCACGTCCGCAGCAACGAAAATCCCGCTGATATGGGCACAAGAGGGTGCATACCTATCGAGTTGGCTAACTCCTCGTTATGGTGGAATGGTCCAAATTGGCTCACCAGCCCCCCCGAAGCCTGGCCACGATCTTAAATTCATTAAGCACGGGTACGGGGCGTCCGTGGTTTATATTCCCCATCTCTCTCACACGACGATCTCCGGAGCGCTAAACATAAGCTCATGGCGTTAACTCAAACTCGGTATTTCCCTCGTGAAAAGGCATGCTAAGAGAATTTAATCCCAATTGACAAACGAAGCTCACTACTAACTCTCAACCCCTTTTTGGATAAAACCGGTCTACTCCGGGTTAACGGTCGACTAGCTCATTCCACCTTGACCTACAATGAGCCACACCCGATTATAATTCCGGAAAAATCCCGACTCGTGGTTCTCTACATTCGTTTTCTGCATGATTTCCTTTTGCACGCAGAGTTACGTTTGTTGCAACAGGTCATAAGACAAGAATGCTATATTCCCCGGCTGAAACCGCTTATTAAAAAATGCATATCCCAATGCAAGTTCTGCACTATCCACAAGCAGCAAATGCGTTCGCAGTTAATGGCAGCCCTGCCACCAGAGCGGTGCACCTATGCTCCCCCCTTCAGTATTACCGGAGTCGATTTTGCTGGGCCTTTTCAGATAAAGGCTTCTATGCTAAGAACGACCACCCTAGTGAAGGGTTATGTGGCCGTCTTTGTATGTTTCACGACAAAGGCGGTTCATCTCGAGTTATGCTCCGACCTAACCTCTAACGCGTTCCTAGCTGCGTTTGCTCGCTTTGTTGGACGTCGCGGTTATCCCGCCAAAATGATGAGCGATAACGGCAAAACGTTTATTGGAGCCAAAAGAGCAACGGAGGGAGAATTCGTCCACTTTCTCATCCAGGTATCGGAAGACGTCGTTCAAAAATATTCTGCTCAGGGCATAAATTGGAAATTTATTCCCCCTAGCGCCCCTCATATGGGCGGCTTGTGGGAATCCGCAGTCAAGAGCTTTAAAAAACATTTCAAAAGAACTGCTGGACCCTATTAATTCACCTTCGAAGAATTCACCACCCTATTAATTCGAATCGAAGCTGTTTTAAACTCTCGCCCAATCTCCTCGCTCTCACAAGACCCAACCGACTTCACAGCCCTTACTCCTGGCCACTTTCTGAGGGGCGCTCCCCTCCTATCCATTCCCGAAGTGAACCATGAAGGGTTGTCTCTCTTAAATAGGTGGGAGAAGATCAAAGTCTTACACCATCAGTTTAGCAGACGGTGGAAGGAAGATTACCTCAAAGACCTTCAAAAGCGATACAGGTGGAAGAATACACAACTCGCGTCGAAAATCGGTGAGTGCGTACTCATCCATGACGACACTCTGCCTCCTACGGAATGGCGATTGGGGCGCATAGAAAATACGCATCCCGGACCCGACGGCCATATTCGCGTCGTAGACGTGCGTACTCAAACCGGCATGCTTACACGGCCGATCGTTAAACTCTGCTTTCTGCCCCCACCTGATCGCGATTCCGCCTCGCTGCAAAGCGTGTAACCAGATTCCGAAAGCCCATCTCATGCTCGACTTGCCTCCACTTCGGCATCTCTCTACCAAGACTTTGTTCCTCTATTTCTCTCTCAGATTCACTGTACCGCTCGAAAATTACACACAAAACCTTCTCATAACCCAGTTCTGTCACAAATCCTTCATTAAGAGATACGCACAACATGTATTTGCAGATGGAAGCAAGTGGCGCCCCGCAACCAGCACCACGTACGACACTCCAGTCTAAGGTCGTGGTAGCTGGCACAGACGAGAACGCTGCCAATGGCAGTCCGACCGGACCGGGCGGACAGGATTACCAGCGATGCCGCGTATGCACTCGCCGTCACGCTCTGCGAATGTGCTCGGTCTTCAAGAGCATGCAACCTCAGCAGCGGTACGTACTAGCCAGAGCACACGGTTATTGCACCAACTGTCTCGCTTTATCCCACCACACCAGCGAGTGCAGCTCATCGGGAAGTTGCCGCAAGTGCAACCTCCAGCATCACACGTTGCTCCACCGTAGCCAAACACCAACAACATCTCCTGCCAACAACAACGCCCGCCGACATATTTCCGCAGGAACAGCCTCCCGTCGTCGCAACCCAGGACCAGTGGGAGACCGCATTGTTAAACGGTCAACCCAAGGACTACATACCACAAATTATCGCGGAAAAGTAACTCGCCTCCTCGTCCAGGAAGCACTTCGCGCCATACAAGAGTTGCAACAGACGCTAGACGCATAGTGCGTCTAGGGGGGCAGGATAGCTAATCGAATATCCCCTCTAGCGATTTCCAGTAGTTGGTAACGCGGCAGCCATCATCGATCAGCTGTATGTTCCAGCCAAAACGAACAAAACTTTTATTCTTAATTTTTTTTGTACATATACTCAAACATATTTTTTTTGCATATATCATTGTAATCTGCACATTTGTTAAAACGTTGTTCCCGAATTATAACTCGTTTTTTTCTACCGGCAATTGATCGCGCCTGTTTAATCGACCTTTGAATTTACCTACGTATATTTATGTATATACATAAATAAATCAAAATCGCACATTGAAGTGTATGTTGCAAAACTTAAAATCGTTTTATTGTGCAAGGTGCAACGCGAGTGCCAATTCGGCATTAGCTTAGGGGCAATATTTTTGGTCGCTGAAAATCCTCTCCAGACGGGTATTCCGTCAACAGCAAGAGTGTATCCTACGAGGCGCTCCTTCATTCGACTGCAGCGTTCCGCCCAGAGCGAAAATTAGCTACCACCGCCACCTCAGCAACCAGCAGAAACCGCTCGACTTCGCCACCGGCGGTCCACAACGCGCGCCAGTTCGCCACCACCGCCGCATCCTCTATCAGCCAACAGCTTGAACTCGCCGAAGCCGTCCCGGCCAGAACACCCTCGTTCCTCTAAAGAGGCATAACTGGCCGGACTTGTTCACATTAAAAAAATACAGAATATGCTACTCAAAAACATTTTGATTCTTTTCATAGGGAAACAACGACTTTTTAATGAAATAAAGTTAATTTTTTTCAAAGAATTAAGGGGTGGTTGTTAAAGGGAATATGTATGCGATTATAAGACTATTTAATCATTTCAAAATGATATGGAAATTTTTGATGAACATGAATTTACATTTTTTTATTTAAATTTTCAATATTTGACGTGGGTTACAGCCAGTGTAGCCGCGAATCATTTTTAGTGGTAGCCAAATTCCTTTAAAAAAGGGGCTAAAAAAGTCGTTGTGGCTAAAAATGATAGCTAAAATTTTTTACTTACATATACACGCAAATATTTGCAGTAAGTAATGGTATAGAAAAAGAATGAACCCTGGAAAAAAGCTACTATTTTATCCAACCAAAAACCTTTTTGTATAAAAGGGGAAATATACGACACCAGCTTGCTGGCTCCATCAAGTGATTGTACCATCAGGCTCGAAGCATATACCTACGGTGACCATAAATATGGATTCAAAATGAAGGACAATTTTTCAAAAATATGCCTACATATACTTACTTAGTATAAAAATATCAAAAGAGTATTTATGATTCTAAATTCTTAATACATTTTAAACTTAAAAAAAGGAATCACGTTTTCTTCATCGATATTAATCTTTTTTTACATGAATGTTTATAAAAGTATAGTAAAACATATTATAATTACAATAGCTTACACGAAAAGTGAAAATCTTTAAAAGATTATTTTATAGGCGAATTTTGAGTCGTTCAAAACGAAAACAATAACTTTTTTTGTTTTTTGGTACTTTTCGCAGTAATTTGTCAAAAATCGACGTCATGAATCGACGTAAACGACGAGTTACAAAGGTATTTATGTGCCCTTTTCAAAAATATATAATTTGTGCAAATTGCGCTTCATAGCATCTACATTTCTAATCCGATTTTCATTATCTTTGGATCAAAATTTACTGTAATGATATATCTTATTTATCGAATTTTTAAACTAATGAAAAAAAATATCAAATAAAGCTGCGTATTTGATTGAAACTCTCACTTTTTTCGACTTTGACGACAAAATGCAAATGGTCGCCTGTAGCACTAATAATTTTCATTGAAGTCGCCACAAGTTATATATTTTGGTAAGAGGCACATCAATACCCTTCGAGCTGTAAGTCGCTTACGTTGATTGGGAGATTTTTTCATGAGATATTGAAGAAAAGCTACGAAAAGTACCAAAAAAACACATTTTTGAAAAAATCCATCCATTGTCCGATAATTTTAAAACAACGAATAAAATGCGGGACAAATGCAGGACACTACATTTTCAGGTTTTTTAGGTTTGAAAAACTACGCATGACCGACCTTTGAAAAACAGTACGGTCCTGCAAAAAACAGAACGGATGGTCACCGTACATATACCTTACCAGCATGCTAGTACAATATTTATTTCTTTACAAATGAGGTCGAAGATCGAAGATTAGAGCCGAAATTTCATAATTTTTCTGCAATTTTATTAAACAATTTTTATAATTTGCAACTGCAATATCGTGAACTTAATCTTCCACAAACACGGCTTTTACTTACATAGTGCTAGAAATTTCCTCAAAAACATACTTTTTGCTTAGAAAATTTATCTAATTTCACCACTCATGACACCAGCATGCTGGTACAATCATAAAATTTTCAAATAATTTTTGAAGTCGCACCAGCAGCTGGTACAGTCACACCACAAGAACATACACAGTCAGTCGACTTGATGGGCCCTTTAACAAATTAAGCATATTAAGGGCCGTAAACTTATCTATATTAAACTATATGTACACTGAAAATAAAATTTCGTAAAAGTGCTACGAAAATATTTCGTAGTGTTGGTTTTTGTACAATGTACGAAACTTTCGTTCATAATACGAACACATTTTTCACAACGAAACAAGATTTTACGAACCATACGTAAATATAACGAAAGGACTTTCGTAAGGTATTTTTTCAGTACAATTTACGAAATCTTACTTTTATTTTACGAAACACGTTCGTAAAGTACTGAACAAATCTCTGTACGAATAATTTTGTTTATTGTAGGAAGGCATTCGTAATATTTACGTATGGTTTTAAAATTTACGAAATGTACATCTCTGTATTGGTACAATTTAGTTAATACTTTCGTATAAAGTACTAATGCAGAAACATGTTTTTTAAATTCGTACAACATACGAATATTTTCGTACAATATACTCAATTACCGGCAGTTTAATATTTCATCATATTTTTATGTATGGCGTGTCATTGCGGAGTTAATTGTTGGCTGCTGTGAAACGTATAATATAATTTTAAACGTTTTAAAAAGGGATTTGCTTGATAAAAAAACAATACAAAATCAAATATTAAAGCTGTGGATATACTATGCTTTTAAGCATACAATGCTTTTAACATCGACTACGCTGCGCCTTGCGCTGCAATGTGGGACTTGATAAATAGGCAATTTCATCAGTTACCTATCAGCGGCAAGCCTAAGCCAGGAGCACTACTTAATGTAATTAAAAGTAAGTTCATTTATGACTTTTCACTGGAACTTGCTTTTCAGACGCCTTATAATTTTCCTTTAATTTATAGTCGTCAAGGAAACAAACATCGATGAAGCTGCGAATCTGTCAAGTGCCTCTACATAAAAATATTATAATGTTTAAGAAAGTAAAACCAGTATTTTTATTCCTTTCATATTTTATATCTTATTATATTTAGTTTTATTGAGTCTCATAGTTTAACACTTTGCATCAATATACTTTATTGAATGAAGCCTAAGCAATAAAAAAATATATAGTATAGAACCTATTCGTATGCATATAAATAAAAGACTTAAGTTTTATTATAAGTAAAATAACCTTTTTCATTAATTCTAAACTACAGTGTAGTCAGAAAATTCTTCTTATTTCGTAGAACGTATGATTGCTTTTATTATTAACACTATAAAAAACATGACTAAAATTATACCACAACACATTCATTATGTTTTAATCAATAATGTTAAGCGTTTTTGCAAAACAATTTGTTAAACAAAAGGATAATGAAAGCAAAATCGCACATTCTACGAAACAAGCGCAGATTTTACGAAAGTGAAACGTAAGTGATTTCGTTAAATATACGGATTATTTCTGTGCATTTTACAAAAATTTCGTAAAAAAATAAAGAAATTGTAGGAGTTTTTTTAGTAAATAGTACGAAATTCGTTAGTAAATAGTACGAAATTCTTTAGTAAATAGTACTAAATACTACGTAAGTACGAATACATTCGTAAAATGTACTAAAAATCTGATGCCTCATATTTTCGTAGTATGTACGAAAACGGTTTTGTACAATCACAGAAAACTTTCGTGGCTCGAAATGACGAAAAATTTCGTAAGATTTACGCAAGTTTTCGCTATATATTTACGCAGATTTTATTTTCAGTGTAGTTAAATCGTTAATAGATAAGTTAACAGCCCTAACACTTTTACGGTATGTATGTATAAAAACGTAAGGAACATATAATACATGTATATATATATATATATATATATATATNAAATAAAAGACTTAAGTTTTATTATAAGTAAAATAACCTTTTTCATTAATTCTAAACTACAGTGTAGTCAGAAAATTCTTCTTATTTCGTAGAACGTATGATTGCTTTTATTATTAACACTATAAAAAACATGACTAAAATTATACCACAACACATTCATTATGTTTTAATCAATAATGTTAAGCGTTTTTGCAAAACAATTTGTTAAACAAAAGGATAATGAAAGCAAAATCGCACATTCTACGAAACAAGCGCAGATTTTACGAAAGTGAAACGTAAGTGATTTCGTTAAATATACGGATTATTTCTGTGCATTTTACAAAAATTTCGTAAAAAAATAAAGAAATTGTAGGAGTTTTTTTAGTAAATAGTACGAAATTCGTTAGTAAATAGTACGAAATTCTTTAGTAAATAGTACTAAATACTACGTAAGTACGAATACATTCGTAAAATGTACTAAAAATCTGATGCCTCATATTTTCGTAGTATGTACGAAAACGGTTTTGTACAATCACAGAAAACTTTCGTGGCTCGAAATGACGAAAAATTTCGTAAGATTTACGCAAGTTTTCGCTATATATTTACGCAGATTTTATTTTCAGTGTAGTTAAATCGTTAATAGATAAGTTAACAGCCCTAACACTTTTACGGTATGTATGTATAAAAACGTAAGGAACATATAATACATGTATATATATATATATATATATATATATATATCAGTCTTTCTTAGTTTCAAAATTCATCTCTTACATAAAGGAAAAAAATGAGATCAAATAAAGCATATACAACTTTTTCATGCCAAGTATGAATAAATTCTCCAAAGGGCTAAAAAAGGGCTAGGGGCATTTTAAATTTATGTAGCCAAAAAAAATATGTGGTAGCTAGATCTAGCTACCAAAGGGCTAAAAAAAAGGGCTATGACATTTTTACACGTCATAAGAAATGTTCATGTTCGAATGTTCATTCATTGTCGCATACTTAACTCGATTTTTGCTTTTTTGAGATTATGATACTTTCATAGTAAATGGGCGAAGCACGTATATGTACATATGTATGTGTTAAATATATGTATTTATATGTTTTTATTGAAGACCGAGAAGTTAAAAATTTTGTTTCACTTCTCGTAATTTCCTACTGGGTTGCTCATGCGGAGCAGTTCTCTTATTCTCACCAACACAGTCACAGTTTAACTTTTGCCGACCACTGATGCAGCGTTGCCGAATTGACGATTTCGTCGTCATTTTGACGCAGCGTTCGGACTTCTGGAACTTGATTCGGGAGTAAAGGACTCGAAAAATCGGAGTAAAAACTAAATTTTCGGAGCAGATTAACATTTTTTTATTAAATAGTATTGGCACGGAGTGCTTGTAAATCAGCTTAATCTCTAAGTAGTATTCAAAACAAACTTTCTATCAATAAATCTATAATGTTTTAAAAAAATAAGTAAGTTATCAGACGGCGTATAAATTTCTGACCTGTTGTTAATAAGAGTTCTCGCGAACATTAAGCTTTCAACTGTTTCGACATTAAGCTTGTTCCTGTATTTATTTTTTGTGAGATTCATCTCTGAAAATTTTCTTTCGGCAGCAGCACTACTGTGCGGTAAAATAGCTAACGTCAGCATATATTCTGCCAAATTGCTAAAGATATACTTTTCAAAAACATTTGTTTGGTCCTTTATGGAGTGCCAAAATTGGACTATATCGGACTGATTATAGCCACTTATATCAAAAATTAAGAAAGCTCGCCATTCATTATTTAAAGTTTCAACCTTATGCTTATTAAGTCAGCCATCATGCCCGTGCTGGTATATGGCGCAGAAGCATGGACAATGACAACATCCGATGAGGCGGCTCTTGGAGTGTTTGAGAGAAAGATTTGCGGAAGATTTACGGGCCTTTACGCGTTGGCGACGGCGAGTACCGCAGACGATGGAACGATGAGCTGTATGAGCTTTACAACGATATGGACATAGTGCAGCGAATTAAAATACAGCGGCTCCGCTGGCTTGGTCTTGTCGTTCGAATGGACACCGACGCTCCAGCTCTGAAAGTATTCAACTCGGAACCCGCTGGTGGTAGCAGAGGAAGAGGGAGGCCCCCACTGCGATGGAAAGATCAGGTGGAGAAGGACTTGGCTTCACTTGGCGTTTCCAATTGGCGTCAGTTGGCACAGAGGAGAAACGACTGGCGTGCTTTGCTGAACTCGGCCAAAATCGCTTAGGCGGTTACAGCGCCAAAAAAGAAGAAGAAGAAGCTTATAAAATGGAAATGCTTCTGAGTTTCAAAATTTATGGCAAATTTCCCTCTTTAATTTGTTTGGATTTAGATATTGCAATAAAAATACTTTATTATCTTCAAAAGAAAATCGCAAATTAATTTGATCACAAAGGTCAATATAATAAGATAAAATATTATTTTTAACTTCGGTCAAAATTTCTCGTGGTATGTTATTTTCACATTTTTCAAATTCTATGCCACGAAAAATGTTTAGAAGCGCAATGTGAGTTTGTTCATTTTTGTAATTTACATTTGCGCTTAAAAAATCTTTTTTAATAAAGTTATTAAGTACTGTTAAATAATGTTCTTTAACGAGAGGGAAACGATGATGAATGACAACTTTTTCGGATTGAAATATTTTGTTGAATTGATTTACAATATTAAGTACATAGGATAAAAAAGTAAATACAATTAATTCACATCATTCATTGAGCTTTCAACACGCATGATGCTACGGGGTCTTTTCTCTTCAAAAGAAATTAAACAAAATGTTTGAGCGCGGTCCATTGCTCAAGAAGCCTATCCACCGCTGCCTGAACAGACAACCAACGCGTTTTTTTTTATTTATTTAATATTATATTGAAAACATTAGTGCATTAAGATGTAATCTTTACTTGCACAATGATGCAAACAAATTGCAAGAAATAAAATAAAAAGTACAGATAATAATTAATATTACAATATAGATTAAGGTAATGTGTACGTTGAATTACAAATCATATATTCTAAAATAAAACAAAGGTAAGCTTATAACCACTATTCTTGATCACGCTTGGAAGAAAAAAAGTTAAATATGAGTTTTTTGAAGTTGCCTATGTGCAACGCGTTCTTCAAGGACAGTGGAAGGGAGTTCCAGAGCCTTACCGCATTAATAAAAAACAGTCTTGAAGTGCATAAATAGTTAAATCTCGGAAGAATAAGACCTGACGAACGTGTACTCTTGGAGAACTTAAGTTTATTGTACAGATATTCCGGGCTCTTCGTGATAAATAATTTGAACATAAAAATGCAATTACGCGCGTTCAGAAAATTTTGTAAATCACAGCCAAGTATAGAATTACGCATAGATGAGAGATGATCGTATTTCTTTAAACCAAATACATACCTTGTGGCAGAGTTAATGGCGATATTCAATTTTTGGAGTGAATGAGAGTCTAATTTGCCGTAGACGATTTCAAAGTACGTGATATAAGGAACAATTAAACTTGTAATTAACTTTTT
>NW_016159141.1:20962-28470 GCF_001687245.7 Rhagoletis zephyria
CTGGCTTTGTCAACTAATTTAAGCTGGTTGGCACCAATAAATAAGTTGGGAATATCCGATGCCAAAAATTTATCTTTAGCGACAGGTATTACACAAGATTTTTGAGCATTGAGGCAAAGTAAATTCTCCCTAGACCATGCAAATATTGAGCTTAAGTCCTCGTTAAGTTGTAGACAAATATCCTGAATCGATCCAATTTTATTAGAAACATACAGCTGCACATCATCGGCATAGGCGTGTAAGCGCGCATGAGTGCAGGTGCTGAAAATGTCATTTATGAAAATGCTAAACAAAAGGGGGCCCAATATGGATCCCTGAGGGACACCAGAGTATATATGCACGAGGTTAGAACAATTATTGCCGATTTTCACCTTTTGAAACCTGTCGCTCAAATAGCTCTCTATGAGTTTTACTGCAGTTTTGCTGAAGCTGAAATACTTAGCTAGTTTTTCACATAATAAATTGTGGTTTACAGAATCAAAAGCCTTAGAAAAATCAAGCAGACAAAGTAGTGTTAAATGACCTTGATCGAATGGGTGACGTATATCGTCTAAGACTTTAACAACAGCAGTAGAACAGGAGTGACCAGCTCTGAAACCACTCTGTTGAACATGTATTTAATACTAGTATCGCCCAGTTGTCGAAATTAGACATCTTTTTTCATACATTTTACCTGTCACCAATACCAAATCCTTTATGGAAAGCTTAAAATCGAATAATGAACGTTAATACCGGATTGATTAATGACAATTCTACCAAGTCTCCTCCAAATTTCTTCAGTAGCTTTTGAAATTAGACGGAAAGAGGAACCTCGATTTTCATTTGAAGGGGTTAGAATCAAAAGGACCTAAGATCTGAAATTTTTTTTGAGATAACTAAGCTTAAAGTTGATTACTTATTGTAAATTCTGGATAAATGCATTTGAAATCATTTTTGCCTAAATGAATGCAGGTAAATTAAGTAATTCAAAGACTGTTTACTCTTTGTCGCCAAATATTTATGTTATATTTTACTATACAAATATGGGTATAACTTATATTTTCAAAAAATGTCACTTAGACCCTTATGATTCTAACCCCTTTATTTAAATGCATATGTATTTGTATGCATAGATGAAATGTTCATGACTGACCAATATGTCAAACATATTGTTCGTAGCAGAGCTGAGTCACTTGTTCCTTACCTCGGGTGGGGGCAACAAGTAACGCTCAGCAATGCGCGAACTACAAATACTCTTATTTTAAAATTCTCTACCCCTTACCACTGGTGGGGGGAAGTAGAGTTTAATAAAATAAGAGGTTAGTACTTTCAATATTAATAATTTTACCCCTTACCGCTGGTGGGGGGAAGTAAAACCTTAATAAAGAAAGAAGAAGACAGATAGTTAGATGCTTTACCCCTTACCTCTGGTGGGGGGAAGTAAAGCATAAAATATAAAAGAAAGAAAAGAAGCGTGTTATTGAGAGTCTTTACGAATCTGAATAATTTATTCAACATTTTTCTTTTATATACAATTTTCTAACTCTATTTCCTTAACTAATTATATATGTATGTGTGTGTATATGTACATGTGCATGTATGTATGTATATTTACATAAGATTACCAACCAATGCCTTGGTCTTCTTATTATATTTTTATTGCTTGCATGTGCATCGGCTATATACATGCAAAGCCTATTATCTAATGCATTTTCTAATGCATGCATAGGTATGTGTGTATATATATTTGTATGCAAGAGATAAACGCATTGATCTCTTATTTCAGTATGTATTACAATTTATGTGATTTTAAATTTATGTTATGATAAGCAGCAATCTTCGTACTCAGGCAACAAGATCGCAGAGAATTTCGATTGCTTTGCTTATCATACATTTGACAGAGTAGTGGACTGTATACATATACGTAAATATTTTCTGTATGTAAATAAGTATGTTTTGTTTCTTGCATTGCATGTGCAGACAAAACGATCCTTTTCTAAATACATGTTCATATGGATGAGTATATGTTATTGTCTAAGTAGGTACATACATATGCACGTATTTTTTATGTTAAATTTTATTACCCTGGCAGATATGTATGTACTCATGTTCAAAGATGTTTGAACATATTGCCGAGGGCAAAATAAATGATTATTATATTTCCTGATAGTTTTGATTTTACATTGCCTTCTATTTAAATGGACTGTATACTAAACATGTTCAACTTATTTTACAATTGAACATCTTGCGGGCGGCAAATACTGGTAGGAGATTCAAATTGAATTTTTAAATTGGTGCTTCTCTTCCGCATGAATTTCACGTAAACTACTAATAAAATAATAATAATTACTATACATAGTATTAAAGATGTGTGACCTGTCACGTGATGGAAGTCTAATCCCCTTAGTTTCAATCGCTGCTTCTTAAACTCGTCTAAGCTATGTTGTAAGAGGCGGAGTTCTTGCTGATGATTGATTGTTGACGAGTGGAAAGGCTTGACCTTTTGATCTTCTATGACATCAATGGTTGTTATCCAAGTTGTTTGTGGGTCGAAGTATGCTTCAGATGACGTGATTGATGAAGATGTTAAAAACCCTCCGTTGTATCTCAAGCTGCAGCCAGGATTTAAGGTAAGAATTCCTTGAGGTGACAAACTTATCCACTTTGCAGCTGATTGACCCCAATTCACGCTGACTCTCACTGTGTTGTAAAGCTTAAAAATCCAGGAATTGGGCTTATGTAGTTCAACCCAAAAATCGCCGTTTTGAATTTGTTGGAACATGCAATTGGCTGCCTTCGCATGTTTAATCGCGGATACTTCGCACGAATTATCGGTAGCTGAGGTCCAAGGCCAATCTCCGTAGCAAATATAATGGTTGTTATTGGTTTTACGACATTTGTTTAGTTGCGCTTGATTCAATAAAAAATATGAATCAAATTCGAAATTGAAAATTAGTAACTCTGATTTAAGTTTAGCTACTACAGTCATATTTCCTTTGTTTAGCGGTATTGCGATTAGCCTGAAGACTTCTGACATTTGGGATTGTAGTAAAGGTATTTCTGCGTTAATTGCTAACTTGTTGTCTACAATCATTCCCTTTGCAGTCATAGTCTTAAAGACTTCTTTAAGTTCATTGTCTCCTTCGCCGGGTAATTTCAATTTTGATGGCAGCTTGAACTTTATCTTTTGAATTTCTTTAACTAGCTGAGAAGGTTTGATTAAGGATGGATTTATTCGCTGGTGATTAACATCAATGAGCATATTTATTATTGCTGTCTGTGTGTTTTCA
Source organism: Rhagoletis zephyria (assembly GCF_001687245.7). Classification (NCBI taxonomy): domain Eukaryota; kingdom Metazoa; phylum Arthropoda; class Insecta; order Diptera; family Tephritidae; genus Rhagoletis; species Rhagoletis zephyria. Next base: position 24,232 of record NW_016159141.1, read on the forward strand.
CACTCCTTTAATATCGATTGTAATTGCATGGTGATTAACTGAAATGATGTGGAGAATCTATAGCTGTTGAAGTACGTAATTCGCCGTTAAATTTTGGATGCTGTTTATTTGATTGTCAATTTTAGTAAATTGATTATTGACATCTGTTGTAGTTTTTCGTTTTACGTTGAGTGTACCGTCGATTAGTGAGGTTTGCTTTTTAATCATGCTTTCAATGTCATTTTGGTTTTCAAATAAGTTTTTCATATTTAGCTCCATTATTTCTCTATCATCACTGTCCATTAGTCCAAAGAGTAAGTGATAAAGCGAGCCTATGATTTCTAACGGAGCTCTTTTGGCTCTTTTTGTGTATATAAGAAGCTGGTTGTTCGATTGGAGTAGTTCATATTTACTATTCAGATTTTTTTCTATTATTTCACATTGTTCGCTAAAGTAAAAAATTTTTGGACATAGGTCCTTTATTTGCTTTAAGTAAATTGGCATGCTTTCAATTTCTTTGAAATAAGATTCGAGATTGTAGTATATTACCAACGAGAAGCTACGACATCTACTCTTCCATAAGAGTCCAAGTATATGGCTGAACTATTTGAAAGGCTCGTTTGCGTGATGAAATTTGTTTCTTGCTGTTGCTTCTCCTTTTATATTAAGTAGTTTTACAATAAGTACCAAAAATACTAGCAACATTTCAGCTACTGACCATTTACGTCTTGCTAAATTATTATGGCAAGATTTTGTGAAAGTATAGTTAGATTTCACCTTTTTATTTTGAGTACCCTTTTCGCCATCTTCAATACAATGTAATGGACACAACTTTTGTATTGATCTTTTAATAGTTCCATCACTTGTTTTAATTGTAGCTACACGAACTTTATCATCTGTACCTTTGTGTACTTGTGTTACCTTACCCAAAGGCCATCTTGATGGGGGTGTGTTTTCATTATTTATTATTACTATTTGGCCTTCTCTTATGTTTAAATGGTCGACTTTCCATTTATTCCGTTTTTGCAGTGTTACAAGATACTCATCTTTCCATTTATTCCAAAAGTCTTTCTTCAATTTCTGAATGATTTTCCAACGGTCTAAAGCTCCGATCTTTTCCACATCTCGCGCAACTTCTGGAATATCCAAAAGCGGTCTGCCAATAAGGAAATGCCCAGGCGTAAGAACATTGTTGTCTTCTATTTCAGATCCCTGTGTATACAATGGTCGTGAATTAAGTACTGATTCTATCTGGCATAACAACGTTGACATTTCTTCGAAGGTCAATTTGGTTTCACCAATCACTCTTCTTAGGTGGTGTTTTACGGATTTTACACCTGCTTCCCAAATACCTCCGAAGTGAGGACTTGCCGGCGGGATAAGATGCCATTCAATCTTTTCATTTGCTAATATCGGGGCTACAGAACAGTTGTTTTTGAGAGCGTTTTTAAATTGAGGATCTATACTTCGATTTGCTCCGATGAAATTCGTTCCATTGTCGGAATATAGGTGTGAGCTTTTTCCTCTTCTAGCGAAAAATCTTCTCAAGGCTGCTAAGAAGGCTTCTGTCGTTAGATCTGACACTGCTTCTAAGTGTATAGCTTTAGTTGCCATACACACAAATATTGCAATGTATGCTTTATACGCTTTGATGCCTCTATTTTTGGAGCACTTTATAAGTAATGGCCCAGCGTAGTCAACACCTGTATGTGTAAAAGGTGAAGACTGCGAAACTCTCATCTCAGGTAGGTTTCCCATTATTTGATGAGCAGTTTCTTGTCGATATCTAATGCATTTCACGCAATTTCGAATGCATTTTTTTATTTCTTTTTTTAGATTTATTACCCAGTACTTTCTTCTTATTTCTGCTTCCATTAATTGGCTGCCACCATGCAATGTTTTGCTATGTGTATCCATAACAATTAACTCTGATAAGTGCGATTTATTAATAATTGCTGGATGTTTTTGCTCATATGATATGTTTGAGTTCCTCAGCCTACCGCCTACTCGTAACACACCCTCGCCATCGATGAATGGATACAAGTTTGATAACTTACTGCATTGCTTTATATTTTCTTTTTTCAGCAGCTTTTGAAATTCATTTTCAAATTCTTTATGTTGATGCCTTTTGATTATTTCTATTTCTGCCGTTTTTAATTCTTCTGATGATAGATATTGTGAATGGAATTTCGTTTTTCGCAGTTTATTTTTAAAACGCAATACATAAGCAAACACTCTAATTAGTTTTGAAAAACTGGAGTATTTTTCTGTAAGAGACTCTAGAGGGTGCTGTTCATTAATTTTACTCACTGCAGTTACCGCGCATGTTGTCTTCTCGCTGATTGATTTGGGCCACTTGTCTTCTGATTCTTTCAACCAGTCTGGACCATTCCACCACAATTTGTGTATTTGTAATTTATAGGGAGGAGTTCCTCTCGATGCTACGTCTGCTGGATTTTCTTTAGAAACTACATGATTCCATTTTGCACTTGGAATCAAATTCTTAATGTCGCTGACTCTAGTTCGAATAAATTTGTCTTTACTTTTGTTGGTTTCTATCCAACTTAAAGTAATAGTAGAATCGCTCCATGTGTAGATTTTCGTTTTGTGCTGAATCGTGATTAACATTCGATGTAATAGTTTTGATAATAGGTGAGCTGCACAAAGTTCTAGTTTAGGCAAAGTTTTCCTATTTTTCATCGGATTCACTTTACTTTTTGCTGCTACAATGGTTATTTGCCCATCACATTTAATGTACACTACTGCTGTGTATGCTTTTTCTGATGCATCTGCAAAACCGTGCAGCTCTACATCCATTATTTGAGATGTTTTAGTCCATCTAGGGATTTTTATGTTACACAGTGCACTTATATTTTTTGTAAATTCAAACCATTATATTTTTAATTCGGCTGATAATCCTTCATCACAAGTAAGCTTCTGTGTCCAAAGCTTTTGAATAAATATTTTCAACACAATAGTTATTGGAGATAGCCACCCAAGTGGATCGAATATAGTGGCTAAGTTTGACAATATTTGTCGTTTTGTAATCTTCTTGCTCTCTTTCAGGTTGATTTCGAACTTGAATTCATCTTTTTTAGGATCCCATTTAAGTCCTAACGATTTCACGATTTCATCACTATTTATTAAATAATTTTCTTCACTGCGCTGTTGCATACTATATTCTAGTACCGAAGAATTATTCGTGAGCCATTTTAAATGAAAACCAAACTTCATTAATTGTTGCTCAACTTTTTGTTTAATTTCACTACACTCTTGTACACTATCTGCTCCAGTCATGAGGTCATCCATGTAAAAGTCTTCTTCGATAACTTTCTTCACTCTTTCTTCATTGCAGTCCTCAGCGATTTTATTAAGCTGCGTACTGCCAAAAATGGTGCTGAAGCTGTTCCATAAGTAACAGTAGTTAACCTGAACCCTGTTAATGGCTTTTTACTGTCATTTCTCCACTGTATGTTTTGATAAAGTTGATCTTCTTTAAAAATTCGAATTTGACGGAACNATTAAGCTGCGTACTGCCAAAAATGGTGCTGAAGCTGTTCCATAAGTAACAGTAGTTAACCTGAACCCTGTTAATGGCTTTTTACTGTCATTTCTCCACTGTATGTTTTGATAAAGTTGATCTTCTTTAAAAATTCGAATTTGACGGAACATTTTTTCAACGTCTGCTGTCACCACAAATTTCCACAATCTCCATTTTAAACTTATGTCAAAAATGTCTTTTTGTAATTTAGGTCCCGTGTACATTACATCGTTAAGGCTTCTCCCGTTCGATGTTTTGGCTGATGCGTCGAGTACCACCCTCAGTTTCGTAGTGGTACTGCTTTCGCGAATAACAGCTTGGAGGGGAAGATAATATTTACAGTCTCTTTCATCAAATATTCTTACCATATGTCCCAGTTTTTGGTATTCGTCGATGAATTTGGCGTATTCATTTTTCAAGGTGACATCTTGAGCCATCCTTTTTTCCAGTGCAAGAAAACGTGCCACAGCTTGCTTCCTGGATTCTCCCAAAGCGCAGTCTTCTTTGAAAGGTATCTTCACAGTAATCCTTCCCTTTTCGTCTAGCTTGGTAGTGTCTTTATAAATTTTTAGACACAACTCGTCTTCGTTGGATGACTCGGTTTCAGTTGGGACTTCTTCCAGTTCCCAAAATTTCTCTATACTGGTCATTGCTGACACAATTTTGTTATTGTCAGCGGTTGCTGTGACAGCTCCGGAAAGTATCCAACCTAATTTAGT
>NW_016159141.1:30175-39952 GCF_001687245.7 Rhagoletis zephyria
TTTCTAACTCTATTTCCTTAACTAATTATATATGTATGTGTGTGTATATGTACATGTGCATGTATGTATGTATATTTACATAAGATTACCAACCAATGCCTTGGTCTTCTAATTATATTTTTATTGCTTGCATGTGCATCGGCTATATACATGCAAAGCCTATTATCTAATGCATTTTCTAATGCATGCATAGGTATGTGTGTATATATATTTGTATGCAAGAGATAAACGCATTGATCTCTTATTTCAGTATGTATTACAATTTATGTGATTTTAAATTTATGTTATGATAAGCAGCAATCTTCGTACTCAGGCAACAAGATCGCAGAGAATTTCGATTGCTTTGCTTATCATACATTTGACAGAGTAGTGGACTGTATACATATACGTAAATATTTTCTGTATGTAAATAAGTATGTTTTGTTTCTTGCATTGCATGTGCAGACAAAACGATCCTTTTCTAAATACATGTTCATATGGATGAGTATATGTTATTGTCTAAGTAGGTACATACATACATATGCACGTATTTTTTATGTTAAATTTTATTACCCTGGCAGATATGTATGTACTCATGTTCAAAGATGTTTGAACATATTGCCGAGGGCAAAATAAATGATTATTATATTTCCTGATAGTTTTGATTTTACATTGCCTTCTATTTAAATGGACTGTATACTAAACATGTTCAACTTATTTTACAATTGAACACATATACGAATTCAGACAGTAAATAAGTTTTTCGATTATACTTGTCTGAGGGCCTCTTAGCGGTTAAAAACTAAATCGCCCACATCGACATAAACTCTTTCTTTTTTTTTATCAGAATCGTTAACGGCTGAAAAAGTATCTTGAAGGTTTACAACAAAAGATAATATTTCCTTCTCTAACGGCGGTTTCACACGACTGGGCTACCAAGTTACACCAAATTTTATGTTACTAATATGTTTTCTAAAAGTGAAACAAATCTCTCAATCCCTGCGCCACCTATCGGAAGACAAACACACAAATCCTTCTAANGTTTTTCGATTATACTTGTCTGAGGGCCTCTTAGCGGTTAAAAACTAAATCGCCCACATCGACATAAACTCTTTCTTTTTTTTTATCAGAATCGTTAACGGCTGAAAAAGTATCTTGAAGGTTTACAACAAAAGATAATATTTCCTTCTCTAACGGCGGTTTCACACGACTGGGCTACCAAGTTACACCAAATTTTATGTGTCAAATTTCAGGACGTTAGCTTAGGCGGTTCCACAGATAACCGATATCAGAATTTCAGTTTGTATGGGCGGTGCCACGCCCCCTTTTCCAAAATGTACCACTCTTCGCCGAAAGTACAGTATTGACAACATATGTTTTTGGGTCAAATTTCAGGTCGTCAGCATAATCGGTTCCAGAGATAAGCGATATGAGAACTGCAGTTTTTATGGGCGGTGCCACGCCCCCTTTTCCAAAATCTATCACTTTTTGCCGTAAGTACGGTATTGACAACATATGTTGCTGTGTCAAATTTCAGGACGTTAGCATAAGCTGTTCCAGAGATAAGCGATATGAGAATTTCAGTTTGTATAGGAAGTGCCGCGCCCACTTTTCTAGTACCTACCGTTTTTCACCGCAAGTAGGGTATTTACAATCTATGCAGCTGTGCTAAGTTTCAGTTCTCCAGCATACTTGATTTTAGAAATATAGTGGTTTTCACATTTTAGTCTATATGTCAGATGCCACGCCCCCAATATATCGGGATTAACATTTCTGGATTAGAGGAACTTATATCCTTTAACTAGGTGTATGTTTCATTGAAATCAAGCGAACGGTGCCTTCAAAAAAGGGATTGCAAAATTTTCTTGTGGCGTATTTATATATAGATATTGTGTTCCGGTACGTTAAAATAATCTTGGAAAGTTTTAAATTCAGCTTGTCTTTTCGCACTATAAGCGAAAAAATTATAAACTGACTTTACTAACGCTTCCGTTTCAAAAGGAATACATTTTAAAGCCGCCTTAGCGCAAAGGTTAATGGAATGGCAGGTACAACCCAAATAAAAAAGGTTAGGGTTTAATGACTTTAGCTGTGCCTGCACGCCTCGAAAATCACCTTTCATTACAGCGGCATTATCGGTGCCTAAACCAATCAAGTTTTGGACGGGAATTTAAAGGTTTGAGAAATACGTTTTTATTGTACCGGATATTGAGTCCGCCGTTGAATCTTCTAGTTTAATCATCCCTAAAAACTCGTCTTTAATATTTGTTTCTTCTAAATATCGCGCAACTAAGACAAAACATTTATTAGACGAAATGTCTGTGCTTTCGTCTATTATAAGAGAAAACTGCTTATTTCTAAGGTTTTTTGATATCTGGTTCTTAGTAAAAGTAGAAATAAGACTGACCAACGCTGCTGCTTTTTTTCGCACAGAAACTAATTTTCTAGCCACCAGATACAGCACAAAATAAATTAGGTAATGTGTCCATTGTAGTAAAAGGTAAAAAATTTGATACGCAGTACATTACCATAGTCACTTCCCTTTGTAGATTTACGTCATTTTTGGCCTGCATTCTTATTTGCTTCTCCACGAGATCTGATAAACACGCATGATTTTTACTACCCTCCTCCTTTCTTCTATGGAAATTCGAGCTCTCGTGTCGATCCAAATGACTTACGTTATTGCTAAGTTGTTTTTTGCATAATTTTCAGTATTCGATACATTTTTAATTTTTCAACCATGGCCTTTTTTCTTCACAAAGAGCTTTGTGCTTTTGAGGGTATTTTATTGCACTGTCTGGCATTTTATTATTGTTGTCCATCTGAAAATATATGTACATATGTATGTGCAATAGTAATTTAAAATGTGATTTTTATTGTATTTTTGTAAAATATCTTACCTTTTAATCAATATTTCCTAATTCGACCAAAAACCGCGCAAACAGCCAGCATAGCGTTGAATTATTTTTGGCGAAATGAATTTCCACGAATTTTGCTGGTGGTGTTAGAATGGTGGTGTGGAATTTGTTGGTGGTGTTAGCATATCAGTAACAAATTACACTAACAAATTATACGCAGATATTCATACTGTCATTGGTATGAATTACAACAAACACATAATTTCGATGTAATGGTCTCCACGGCGAAACATTCAGATTCGCCGCTAGCACCACCTTATTAAATTCGCCATCTTATAGTTGCTTCATTTCTTCTCATATCACTGTATGTACGCCAATCAATCTCCTGCTTTGGGAAATAAAAAGTAATGCCGCAAGGAATGTTAAAGAGTATGTTAAAGAGTAAAAGAGACAACTTCTATAACACCTTGCTATAAAAAACCGTGGTGGTTGCCATAGAAGTTATTGAGCAAAATTTAAGAAGTTACCATATTATTTTTAATAAGTTCTTAATGTGAATGGACAAAAGTAAAAAAATCGGAGCATATTTTAGATAAAGCGGAGTAGGGAGTAGATTTTGAATTTATAATAGAAATCGGAGTATATCTACTCCGATCGGAGTAAAGTTCGGACGCGCTTTTGACGTTATTTTAGACCAATGACGCTTTTTCTCCCAAAATGACGATTTTTCATTTCAGTTTTTCCACTTAAATTCATACATATGTATGTATGTACAAAATCTGTTAAAGGAAGATGTAATCCAAAATATATACGATCATGTATGTATCTAGTTTTGTTCTGCAACCGTCCTTTTAGGTACATATGTATATTAAATTTGCACTAGACTTGTTATCAAATTGTAAGTTTTCAATGCAACCACTCATTTAAAAGAGACAGAAATATAGCAGAGGATTTTTTTTCCTGTTACTCTTTAACACTGGATCAAAATCTTTTAAAAAAACTCCAAACAAGTGGAGCTCAACATTTAAAAGCAGTTGTGTCTCATTAAATTCTAATTTTAAATTGTTAAATGAAATAAAATTGCAAATTAACTTTTACTAACCCATATGGTCAAAATTTTGGGAACGAGGAACGAGTGAAAAAAATGTTTCTTTGACTCGCCCGTCAACTCTTGAAACATTTTTTGATATACATCTTAAGGCATCCTGAAACAAGTGCCGATTGATATACAAAGTATGCGGCGAGCGTTCTCTTCTCTTGTGCCTCGCATGTGATCAAATTGAAAATTATAGTCAAGTATGGTAAGTAACGCTAAAGACTGCATATTTTGGTTTATAGATTTCTCATAGACGTGTATTATCCAAAAGTTTATATTTTTATGGTTCTTTGAGCCTTGATCTTTATTAAAATACTATGGTTTAATTTTTAACTTTGCAGGATTCGCCAAATTTTCCTTACGTGTGACCTTATATATAACTGACTTCCAAAAAATGTAACGTTAAATATCACTTAAAACCACAATTATCTATAAAACAACAAAAGATAGGACACAAGTGTTTGTATATAAAATGTAGCTTTTGGGGTTTATTATCGCGATAAATGAAAAACTTTCGGTTTTTACACTACGTTTCAGATATATAAACAGAAATATACGTGCGACTGTAACGTGTTGTTTGGTAATGTGTTGTCATATTTATCGGATGTAGTTTTGTATAAAGTAACAAGTAGTTTTTAAGCAAAAAACAAAATTCTCATACAAAATTTAAGAGTACCATTAACTTCTTCATAATCCAATGATCGGATCTAAACCAAATTAATATGGGACCACCTCTGAGGTACCAACTTTCTTAAAAAGAAAAACAATTCTAGAAATCGGTTAACGTGGTCTAAAGCTATGCGGTAACATACATAACAAAAAAAATCCGGCGAATTGATAACCTCCTTCTTTTTTTGAAGTCGGTTAAAAAAAAAGTATAATAAAAAGAGTTTGAGGTTTTTTTTGCTGAAGTGACGATTTTTTTGGTGCAAATTTACGATTTTTCAGGGAAAGATTTCGGTAACGTATATGTATGTTTGCTCTCAATTCCCCACAGATCCTCTCCGTATGCTGACGGCAACATCTTTGGACTGTTAAGGTAAGTTCTAACTCGATTTATACATATTTATATACATAAATATTCATATTTACTTAAGGTGTTGTTACACGATATGTATTTGTATGTCTGTCAAATTCACAGTCTTTTGTAACAAAGCGTTTTTATTGCCCCGATGCTTATTCTACAATGCTGGGGTATACTCGCCGTGTCCAGGGTTCGTTACAATAAATTTTTAGTTTCGGGGCTCTGGTGAATCGTACTTTATTAGATTATTCTCTTACTTACTATCAAACATATAACAAAATAACAATTGGAAATATTCGGTAGCGTCACTTGCAGTGGCTGGTGGGCAGCGCTCTGCTGACGCCGCTGAGCGGCGCGCTGCTAACGTCTATAAGTGGTGCTCTGGCCGTGTTGATATGTAGCGCTCTTGCAATATAGGTGAGTTGTGCTCTGGTCGTGCCGGTGAGAGGCGCTCTAACAACGTCGGTGAGTTGGTAACGCCGGTATGTGGCGCTCTTGAAATATCGGAGAGGAGCGCTCTGATGTGATTGACAGGTGGTGTTCTCGCCGCGCTGATGGAAGGTGGTCAACTAACGTCGCTGAGTGGCACTCGGGTCGCGCCAATAAGAGGCGCTCTAGTCGTCGCCCTGCTGACGGCGGTAGGAGGCCGCTCTGCTGGTACTGATGAATGTCGCTCTGTTGACGGCGGACGAGCGGGTGTCATCCGTGCACGGCTCACGGTAGGCTGTGGCTATTGGTGGATCAAAGCCGATTTCAAGCTCGGAAGAGTGAGGTTCAGTCCGTATCCCCCCTCGCTCAGATCTATGGCTTTCTACTTCAGAATGGGGGATATCTTGTGGTGGTTCGAGTCGATGCACAAGTAATCCCTCGAGTTATTTTTAGTCATTCGACCGCGACCGCAGCTTCATGCTGACTGACGGTTTAGCGCTTTGTTGTATCTTTGATAGGCTCTGTGCTCGATGTTGCGTGGTCACGCAGCTACATGTTGATGTGTGATGTTGCGCTGTCATGGAAACGAAGAGCTGTCGAGTGTTGCTATGACTTGTGTTGCAGTGACTTGTTGCGTAGCTGGCTGCTTGGGATTGTATTGCTGTGGTTTATTGTGTGGCTGTGGTTAATTGTGTGGCTGGTTGCTTTGATGGCGGGTATTTGTGTGGGCCAAATTGCACAGGGATATTTGGTCCTCACACTCCCCCTCCACTTCGGTGATCTTATGCCCCTCTGGTCCTCGGGTATATGTGTGTGACGGCTCTGCGTGCGGCGACTACCGGTGTGGTAACCGTAGGCACCGTGAGGGCGCGCATGATGCTGACGGTGGCGGAGACTGGTGTGGTAGGCAGAGGTGCATTGGGTGGCTTCCGTACGTACTACGGGTCTTTGTTGCCTTGCATGCGCGTTAGTCGCGTATGTGGAGACCGTGTGTACCGTGCCATTATGTGTCGCATCGGCGGCTGCATTTGCGTTGACTGCGCGTATCGCCGCGGCGCGGTGTGCGGTGACAGTGTGGGTCACTTCCGCGTGTCTCGCGACGGCGGCTGCTGCTTCGGCGCGTACAGTCGCGGCGTTGTGTACGCCAGCGACGTATACCGGCCCTAAGATTTGGACAACGGGCCGTTTTGCCTTCTCTCCCTCCATGCGTTCGAGTACCCGCTCCACGCTGCTCGCCCATCTGTCAATGCGGTCCATTTTTCTGTCTGTTTGGCAGGAGTCGCATTGGCGTACATAGCGACTGATATGGCGAAACATACCTGGCCAATAGTATCGGTTGCCGACCGGCGCCACCGTCCGGCGGATGCCCATGTATCCGGCGCTGGGCAAATCGTGGTTATCCTGCAGTACTCGCTGGTGAAGAGGGGTTGGTACACACAACTTCCAGTGAACTGCTTCCTCGTCCTGGCTTCGACACGGGATATGGCGGTAGAGTTGTCCGTTGTCCACCCTATAGTCTGCATATTTCTGCGGGTTGATGCGCGCTTCCTCCACGCGTTTATGCCACCACTTGCATCGTGGTAAAGTTGTTATTGCTTTTTGTCTGCCTTGGAGAATATCCGCGGAGGTGTGCTCGTCGACGCTTCCACTGTGGTCTTCATGGTCGACCCTGTTAATCCTCTCGCTCCTGGGTATGCCCCTCCTTCGACGTTTCCTCTTGGCCACCCTCGCCTGGCGTTGGTAATACCGGACTGGTAGAAAGAAACGCAAGAAGTCGCGCTTGAAGGTCGTCCAGTCTCTCCAGTGTTCATTGTTGTTGCGGTACTAGTGGAGGGCCGTGCCGCACAGTAGTTCGGGCATGATTCTCGGCAGGAGGTCTAAGTTCAGGGCATACACCTCAGCCAACTCCTCCAATCGCTCCACAAAAGCAAGCGGATCTCGTCCACCGTCGTATTTTACTTACCCGAGCATTCGATCGCCAATTCCTGTGCAATGGACACTAGTTGCTCCTTGGTATATCATCCAGCCACGCTGTGTTGACTAGCTCCGCCATTTTATTCGCCTTGTTTATTCGAAAAAGTTTTCCTTTGCACGTGTACGATTTGCCAAAGGTCCCTGCTCGGGCGCCAATTGTAACGAAGCGTTTTGTTGCCCCGATGCTTCTTTTACAATGCTGGGGTATACTCGCCGTGTCGAGGGTTCGTTACAATAAATTTTTAGTTTCGGGGCTCTGGTGAATCGTACTTTATTAGATTATTCTCTTATTTACTATCAAACATATAACAAAATAACAATTGAAAATATTCGGTAGCGTCATTTGCAGTGGCTGGTGGGCAGCGCTTTGCTGACGCCGCTGAGTGGCGCGTTGCTAACTTCTATAAGTGATGCTCTGGCCGTGTCGATATGTATATGTAGAGTTGTGCTCTGGTCGTTCCGGTGAGAGGCGCTCTACCAACATCGGTGGGTACGCGCTGGTGACGCCGATATGTGGCAATCTTGAAATATCGAAGAGGAGCGCTCTGTTGTCGTTGACAAATGGTGCTCTGGCCGCGCTGATGAGAGGAGCTCAGCCAACGCCGTTGAGTGGCACTCGGGTCGCGCTGATGGGAGGCGCTCTAGTTGTCGCCCTGCTGACGGCGGTAGGCCGCTCTGCTGGTACTGATGAATGTCGTTCTGTTGACGGCGGACGAGCGGGTGTGGTTCGTGCGCGGCTCAAGGTAGGGTGTGGCGAGTGGTGGATCAAAGCCGATTTCAAGCTCGGAAGAGTGAGGTTCAGTTCGTATCCCCCCTCGCTCAGGTCTATTGCTTTCTACTTCCGAATGGTGGATGTCTTGTGGTGGTTCGAGCCGCCGCACAAGGAATCCCTCCAGCCAGTTGTAGTTGTTCGACCGCGGCCACAGCTCCGTGCTGACTGACTGTGTTGTATCTTTAACAGGCTATTTATGTGCTTTATGTTGCGTGGTCGCGCAGCTATATGTTGATGTGTGATGTTGCGCAGTCATGGCAACGAATAGCTGTCGGGTGTTGCTATGACTTTGTTGCTGTGACTTGTTCCGTTGCTGGCTGCTTGGGATTGTGTTGCTGTGGTTTATTGTGCGGCTGTGGTTTATTGTGTGCCTGGTTGCTTCGATGGCGGGTATTTGTGTGGGCCAAATTCCTTCTTTTATAACGAAATAAACTAAACTCAGATGATTATATCTGCTTTGTACAGAAACAAATATAATTTTCCTTTACACGATATGTTGGCATTTCCATATGAGTGTTTCTATCGGAAGGTCCACCTCGACAAAAAAATAAAAGTCTTGTATCTAACGTATTTACGGGCCGATTTGTCTGCTTTTTAAAATATATACCGGCTATGTAAGTAGAATCATGTTTGCGTAAAATGGTCTTCCTAGGTGGCGCCAAGGTTGAGATATTTCGAAAAACCTGATTTATGGTCCGATTTGGTTCGAATTTGGCGTGTGTAGTTGAAACATAATATGTCATAGATTTCCAACAAATTCACCCTGAATTGGCGCTGAAGTCAAAATATAAAGTATATTCTACCTAAAATACATGTTTTATTTGCGTTAAAAGTTCATTTAAAAGCAATATTAACAAAAATATAACGATGGACGTGACATTTCACACTTGGGGTTGTAAAAGAAAATTTAAACAAGTTGCATTTATTAAAAAAAGACTAGAATTGCTCCAAATCATATTAAAATAAGTTTCATGAAAATAGCCATCCACAATTCGCAGAGTTTGCGATTTTGTAAGAAAAGGAAAAATCTACTTCCATTTTTTGTCACGTAACGACACTCTCTTTAAATGCTTATATTTCAGGACCAAGCAGTTCGATTATTTTCATTTTGCGGTTAAATATAGAGCAAATTATGTGCTATACAATGGCCCAAAAAAGTTAAAGAAAACAAATGGTATTCCTTGTTTGTATCACATTGAAACGTACGACAGTGACGTATGCGCCGTATGGAAATACCCATATGTAAAAATGCAAATACATATCATGTAAGAACACCTTTAGAAATACCTACAAGCGTACAGATATAAGCGGGGTTTCTTCATGATAAAGTAAAGTGCATTTCTTTGCATATATAGGAGGAAGTAAGGCCGTTCAAATTAAATGATTGAATTAGTGAATAATATTAGTTAGCATATTGCGGAAATAAAGGAGAAGGTAGAAGAAATTCATATTTTCAATTAAGTATTTCCTTTTATCTTGAAAAATTTGATAATTTATTTAATATTTCCTATGGTGTTGGAATAATAGAATTTGAATTGAGCCTTGTTGGACTGTTAACTGAATTAATGAATTTCTCCGTACATACATGTATCCTTAAATAAATGTTAATATCCAGAGATTGAAATTAAGTTGAGAATTTTTTTTT
>NW_016159141.1:43381-66247 GCF_001687245.7 Rhagoletis zephyria
TTACGTGTGTGTGTAGAAAAACTTACGCCGGTAATATTAGGTTGAGCTGTTAGTGGGGATTTTAATGTGAATTATGCGTTGGATTCAGCGCTTTCCTTTGATTGAGTTCCTCGTCATCCTGTATTTATAGATATTGTTACATGGGTGAAATGCCCGGTGAGAGCAAGGTAGTGCACAGGCATGGTGGCGAACCCGGTCTAGCTCGTCGGATGGGGGGTCTTTACCACCCGCCTTACCTACGCCCACATCAACAAAAATTTTGATCATGCTTGCTTGTTTTAACGAAGTCAAAGAAGTTAAGCTAAGGAGAGAATAGAAGAAAAGGTATCGAGTCAAATGTTCCGTCCAGTCAGCTGGAGTCGTCCCTCCCCGTCTATGCGAAACCTACGCGTAGCCATGGGCGTTGCTGCAACTCCGGCTACCTAGCAACGCCCCCTAATACTGACAAAGCCCGTCTGTCCACTAGTCCATACGTCAGCTAGCCGTCTAGTGTATAGTCAACACCCACATGTCCCCTCTTCAGCCTAAGTGCAACACCCACACTAATTTAAACGTTTATCACTCCATCGTAATGCTTACGTATGTTTCCTCAAAGCCTTAAACAAATATAGCTCACTATTTTTTTACTCTTTTCTTCCTTTTATTGTACAGCAATCTTAAATCTATAATTCTTCTCTTATTACTATGTTCTTTATTAGATAACCTGCCTGCACATCAGCATCAAAATACCTTTCTAATGATATATAATTGTTTATACCTTAGAAGTACAGTTTAGCCGTAAAAGGGGTGTAAAGGAAACATGATTGCCTATTTATATAATTGATTTGTACGTATAATGGGTATTTCTGTGTAACTTATATTTTAAAATCTAAGTCGTGTGACAAAATGAGAAAAACGGTGATATATACATAGACTGTCCGGCATCGAATTCAGAATTTATAGAATTTTGAATATTCACAATGGTCTTCATGTTAAATACTTTTCGTAAACTTTTGTTTTAAGGATGGCTCATATTATAACATAATAATTTAAATTAGCGTTTCTAACTGTGTTGGAAATTTAATATAATTCTAGGAACTGTTATAAAACATTAATATTTTAAATCAGAGTTTATAAGTATGCAGCTCTATAGCCCATTAAATTTTACAATAATTAATCGCGTTGATTTTTTGTAACTCTTTTTACGCACGCTCTTAAAGGTATTCTCCTATTTAAATATTTTCGTCTTAGTTGTAAGGTTACACTTTACTACACTAAAACTTAATGGTCTTCAAAACTGAATATTCGAAATATTTATAAAAAACTTTGATTAAAAGGTTTGAAATTTGCAGACAGTTTTTAGAGTGCTATCAAGTTTGCAACAAATTTAAATGGTTTATGAAATAAGAGCCATGCTTAAACAAAAACTCAATGAAAAATATTTAAAATTAAAAATATTGGAAATTAAAAAAATCGCTGCATAACTACACATTTCGGGTGCTCGGTGATAGGTATATTTACGATTTTTTTTTTTTCAAATTAAAACACATTAGTTCGAAGACTCGTGGAAAAGTTGATGCAGAAGCGGAATTAGTATGAAGTGAAAATTTTTAAGGGGGGCGTACTGTTTCACACAATCTGCTAAATGGAGTAAACCATAAATGTTAAAACTGATTGGCTCTTCGCCGTCCAATGCGCAAATAAAATCCAAAGTATTGTAGCATTTTTTGAGCAACATCAGCTTTTACTATGTATGACCTTTCGCTCGAGAGAAGCCTAATTGCAGCATGTAACAATAGGACATGGTAATATACGTCATCATCAACACAATATTCCAAAACAAATATTCCTGTATATAATAAAAATTGACGGAATTCTGTTGCTTTCCAATTTTTAAGTTGTCCCAGATTTCTCGATATTCTACCTAATTCGGAAGGAACGTGCTCAGCAAGGAAGTCGATTTTTTCGTTCATTTTCGAAATATTGCCGTTTTTAACAATTAATTTAAACAACTTTTTAACTACCCCTAAATCTACTAGGTGCATGTAGTCAAGAGAAAATTGCGAAACCATATAAAAGTCGGCTTTCTCTAAAAGACTTTTCTATTCCCTAAACTCAGGGCTATGGTGCGACAAATGTGCTCGCAAGGTAAAGGATTCGTCTATCATTCCCTCGCCAATTTCCTTTGAAAAGGTCATTCTTCTCTGGACATACTTGCCCTTTTGATTGCATCTTGGGCATTTTGAACACCACTGACGAAAGATCGAGCTGGGGAATCGGAATTAAAAAGGCGCACCATAAATTTACTCCTAAGCCACTTACTCTTAGTATTTTTACTTCCTCGCAAAAATCTTTCATGAAGTCATCTACCTTTTCTGGTTTTTTAAGTCCAAAGTACTATTGAAAATAGACGCATTTCATTAAAACCCACTATCGACCATAATTGACCATAAAATTCGATTTTAGCTGCTAATATGGTAGACAGAAAGAGAAAATTAATTAGAATTAATAAGCATACATGCAAATTAAAATTTTACCCTTACAGACGGCAGTAATGCGGATAAACCAGCCGCAAGGTCGTGGGTTCGATTCTTTTGGGTTTTCATTCCTTTTTTTTATAAGTTCTATATTTTTTTTACGTTGCTTTCAGTTAGTTGTTGGTGACTTTTTAATAAAATTCAACTCTAAACATTAAAATTAACTAATAGTAAAATAAGAAATGTGATATAAAATAAAGCAAATGAAACCAAAATAAAGTAAAATTAAATATATAAATAAAATAAAATTTAAAAATATAAAATATAAAATAAGAAATAAAAATAAAAACATTTTCGCAATCGCTCCAACCGAAGATCGAACCTGGCAGCTACAGGCTTGTAGCCCGCAACTCTTACCACTCGGCTACCGCGTACGCGAAACTCGCCTGCTTCGTTTACTTACTTGTACAAAAGACAACAACTGGCCGTTTTTAGCAGTGTTGTCATCGAAAATTCCCCGGATCCGAGTTAATTCCCAAAAATTTCGTGCATTTGTTCGGCTGCTTATGCTCAAATAACGGCTGGTTATGCAAATAATCGAGCCCGTTTTTCTACCGTATAAATGGCTTAAGACCATCGATACCTACATCTATTAGGACTTAAGATTTTTGATTTAAATATTGAAAGGAGTCTGAATTAAAATGATTTTGAATACCCATATACAAAAAGTCTCCATTTGGAATGGACCTTACTTGAACCTTTCGTCTATGAGTACTCAAAAGAGTCATTGCGGAAAGCAGCAAGTCGCTTACTCCTATGCGTCTCAAAGTTCGAAAAGTAAATCGTCTAAGTCATGTTGTGAAATATTGCTTCGTAATGCCCATGCTTGTAATTCTACACTTTTTTCCTTTTGGCTATTCTCCATAGCTACTAGATCTCCTAACTCACATTCGGGCACAAAATCCTCACCACTATCACTGGACGCACTACCCACATATTCAGTTTCATGTATTTCCATATAATCACTATCCCTTATTCAACTTCCCGTATCACCAATTTCCTAAAATTCAGTTGCTTGAGCAAGTGCATTAACCTCGTTGCCTGGTATCATATCAAATCTCTAGAGGTAGATGACGCCCTGCCGCAAGTAGTTATATATTGCGCCTAAAAATATGCACCACATACGCTACAGCGGAAATGGACGACACGCCATTTCTTTAAATGAAATTAATTGGTGATCGTATGTATATACATACATATATGCATTTGTGTGCACCAATGTATTAATATCGAAAATAAATAAAATAAAAACAACTTTCTAATATACCACGCTTTTATAAATGGACTAAAAAGTAGAAAATGTTATTTCTTAGTCCCATAGAGTTTGTTTTGATAACTTTTGCATTTTAAAAATTTTAGCAAAAAATATTATAAACAATTTATGATTGAAAATGCAAAGCGCATTTAATAGACTTGAATTGATATGAAAAGTAATATATGTATGTATGTGGGTATATGAATAACGATCGCTTAAAATCGATCTCAAATATTGTACTTGCGCTGTAGAAATTTTAGGTCTATGTTATGTAGTTAACTATTGTCAATTAAATCCAATTCTGGACGTACCCCAAGTTTTTCGTTTTCAAGCTCATAAATTGCTTATAATGACTTTTGCTAAAATTTTTAAAATTAAAAGTTATCAGAACAAATTCTATGGGACTGAGAAATATTACTTTCGAATTTTTAGTCTATTTATAAAAGCGTGGTATATTAAAAAGTTTTTTTTTATTTTATTTATTTTTTATATAAAATACAAAACTTCTTATCTACTGCAACCGCTCGCACCAGGAAATCTTTTAAATTAAAATTTTAGGTTAGCTCCACGTACAAAATGGCAAACGTCAAAAATGGGAATAAAGAATAAATGTGAAATTTGAAGAATTTTCCATATTGTGGTCTGTTTTCCACACATAAACCCTTATAGAAAAAACAATGTGAAAAATAATCTACGTGAATTGAAGGAAAAAAAATTGTGTCATGTGGCTTTGATGGTGTTGGTGAAATAGCAATTTTTTTCAATGTATTGGAGTTGGCGTGAGTCGTGTCCCTGCAGCAAATCAAACTGGTTCAGAACTTGCGCTGAGAGCAAATGAGGTTATAGTATAGAGCCTTTTCTTTCCTTCAGTTTATGTATCCTCTTTTGACTGTGGGAAAAGAAAGTTTACAGTAAAACCCGCTTAAGTACCTCACGAAAAATTTCAGTTTTTTGTGGTACTTAGGCGGGTTGAGTACTTAAAAGAACCCGCTCAATTACCTCCATGCGGGTACTTAAGCGAACATAATTATTGCTGTAGTTACCCTGCAGCAAATCAAACTGGTTCAGAACTTGCGCTGAGCTAGCCTAAAAAGGGACGGTACTGGTTGTTTATCTATCCCAAATCAATGCCTTCAACTGTCTTTTTTAACATGGCGATGTCCTACGAAGTGACAATTGTCGCCCTCTGCAGAACTTCTGAACTTGTTCTGAGCTGACTCTGGATTAGATGGTTCTGAGACAGTTCATATAACAACAGTTTCTAGATAGTTTAAAAAGGGTCACCTCCGGGCTAGAACAAATGTGGTTAGTTTTGAGCTGGTTCTAAGAAGTATAGTGTAGAGCAGTTTCTTTAAATAAGCACGCATACAAATTTTTAAAATAAAAAATACTTCATTTTATGTTTAAATAGCTATTTGTTTTGCACTAATTTACTTTCACCTTTTACCTTCATTCATCATTCATCATTGTTATTCCTTCATTTTCTAAAACCGTTATTACTAAAAATAATTTATATTTGTTACGTTTAACGGGTATTTCCGTGTTACTTCTAATTAAAGATCTAAACTAAGTCGTGTGAAAAATGAGAAAAGGGTGATATATTGAATGCTTATTTGTCACCCCAAACTTTATTAAATGTACTGAAATGTAATACATAGACTTATTAGATGAAGTACATATAGAATTTTGAATATTCGCAATGGTTTCCATACGAAATAGTTTTCGTAAATTTTTTATTTAAGGATGTTGTCATCATCTTGTATTTAGTCTACAGCATTGTATTCAACACTTGTATGAAATTAACTTTGTATATTACACAATTGGGTCTGAGTATGTAGAGTATGGGTTGTTAAATGAAATTAAAAATGAAAAATCATTATTGAATAAAAGGAAGTCAATCGGAAAAGATCTCTAGCGATAGATATTCAGAAGTGGGATGGACCTAAATCGATTAACAGTTTTGCAATTAAAAGAAGTTTTACAAAAACTTAAACTAAAAACGAGTGGAACTAGAGCCGAACTAATAAGCAGACTTCAGGACGTAAATGCAGAATCGTTAATGCCGATAATGAATTCGCTTACGCCATTATCAGCGGGTACAGGTATACCACCGGCTAGTGACGCTAGTCAACAGGATCCTGAGGAACCGTCGAGGGACGATGCCCGAGTCAGGTCACAGCTTGAGATGCAGGTTAGCGCGCTGTGTGGTGCTGTAGAAATGCTAACTGCACAATTGCAGATATTACGACCAATGGGTCCGAATGTTCCAGAGTCTGGGACATCAGACAGAAATGCTTCCGTTGGTACGTCGTACATTTCATCACTGCCCTCATTTACGTCAGCGTCTTTGGCAAGTTTTCAGCAAGCAGCATTGGTTACGCCACGACCGTCATCGTCTTCGTTTTTCCCAGTTGCGTCACAGTTATACATACATATTCCACCGACTTCACAGCAATCGATTCCGTCATTTCCATATTTACCAAGCCAAACATCACCTATGGAGCAGTGTAACCGATCTGTGCTGTTGCCTAATTCAACGAATATTAGAGCCGAAGAGAGGGGTACACATATACCGAGAGGGAGTTTCACACATACGCCAAGCGAAATAGCTATAATTTTGCCCGAGTTCGATCCAATTGATAACACATACTCATCAATGCAATTCGTCGAGAGAGTTGAACAGTTGAGAGCAATGTACCAATGGCACGATACGTTTGTAATTTTTGCTATTCTCAGTAGGCTGAGAGGGGTTGCTAAGCGGTGGGCTGACGCTCAGCCGGCATTTCGGGAATGGAATGAATTTGTGGCAGCATTTCTGACGGATTTCCCAAACGTTAGGAATTCAGCAGATGCCCATATTCGTATGATGAACACAAAAATAGGCAAAGGTGAGAAGTTGGTAGAGTTTTATTATAAGATGTTAGCCATAGGTCGCCGAGATAACATCGATGACAATTCAATAATACGATATATTTTAAACGGGTTAAGTGATGATAATTTGCGTAAAACATTGAGTGCAATGAAGTTCTCCAAATGTGCCGATCTTTTACAATCATTATCAAATATACCCATGAACAATGTAAAGTTCAGTGATGTTATTCACAAAAATTCCTACAAGCAGGTATCTGAGGATTCAGTTGATACAAATAAAAATTTAGGTGGGCCTATTTGCTACAATTGCAAAGAAAGGGGACACATTGCGAAGAGTTGTGCCAAGCCGAAGAAAAGCTTCGATTCAAAGCATAGTGATCGTGTAAATCAATTAACAAATGATGATTGCGTAGATAGTATAGAAAACATAGACATTGTGGATCTCGAAACGTCAGTAAACAAAATCGTGGTTGGAAGTGCGTGCAAAGAGTTGTGCAAACAAATAATTATTATGGGTGTTAAGAAGGTCGAATGCAAAGCGCTTATAGATTCAGGTAGTAGCAGATCTTAAGTCAAGCGGTAGATTGCAATAAAGTGCGGTTTGTGTGCCAATGCGTGCAACGAGAAATTAATTGGTTTCGCAGGCGGGTTAATTATCTGCCACGAGAAATTAACCATGCGTATAAAAGTTGATGAAATCATAAGGTATGTTGAATTTTTGGTTATAGATGATTCCGTAATGGCTCATGAAGCACTTATTGGAATCGATGTACTCTCAAAGGGAAAAGTTGTTATTGAAGGAAGCACCTGCAAAGTTATGTCGATTAGTGGATATGCAATAAATACTGATAGTGAACTTGAAACTGCTTATACGGAGAGGCTTATTAACTTAGTAAATGAATATGCAAATTGTTTTGGGGAAAAGTTGCCCGAATTAGGGATGTCAAAGCAATTTAAAATGGACATCAAGTTAATGTCTCAAAAACCCATATCAAAGAAGCCATATAATATTCCTATACCGAAACAGCGCGTTGTTGAAGAAATAGTCCAAGAATTATTGCAGTTGGGTATCATTCGTAGATCCAATTCTTTGTATGCATCTCCTGTCGTTTTGGTACCTAAACAGAATGGAGAAGACAGACTGTGTGTTGATTTTCGTGAGCTTAATGCGGTGACTGAAAAACAGCCGTGGTTGATGCCGACAGTAGATGGTGTTTTAGCAACGTTGTCTGGTAAAAAGTTTTTCACTACATTAGACCTAATGTCTGGTTATTACCAAATTGAACTCGAAGAAAACGCAAAACATTTTACGGCATTTGTCACACATAATGGGCATTATGAATTCAATAGAATGCCATTTGGTTTGCGAAACGCACCGTGTGCCTTCCAAAGGATGATGTCGAATTTGGTTGCACCTTTGAAGCATGTTGTAGTTAGCTATGTAGATGAAGTGGTTATTGCAACAGATACTGAAGAAGAAAATTTATTTTATTTGGAAGAATTTTTAAAAGTAGTTCAGCAAGAAGGGTTGACGTTAAGAATATCGAAGTGTACGTTCATGAAGCGCGAGGTAGTATTCTTAGGGCATCTTGTTAATGAACATGGCATACGTCCAGGTATTTCAAAGACGTCGGCCATAGAACAGTATCCGACACCAAATAATCCGTTAGAGGTTAGACGTTTCCTAGGTTTGTCTGGTTTTTTCCGCAAGTTCGTTCCCGGATATGCATTGATTGCCAAACCTCTCACAGAGCTTACGAAGAAGAACGCCGATTTTAATTGGAGTACAAAATGTGAGCAGGCATTCCGTCAGTTAATAAAACTAATTACTAAAGCTCCAGTGTTGACAATTTACGATGTGTCAAAGGATCATGTACTTCATACTGATGCATCTAGCGCTGGTGTTGCTGCTATACTTTTATAAAGGGAAGCTGATGTTTTAAAGCCGATTTCCTATTACAGCCTAGCGTGCACTCCACAGGAGAATAACTACCATGCATATGAACTGGAGGTGCTAGCTGTTGTAGAAGCATGTGAACGATTCAGAATGTTTTTATTGGGAAAGCATTTTACAATAGTAACTGATTGCGAAGCAATTACGACTGCAAAAATGACAAAACCGATGGCTCCAAGGGTAGCACATTGGCTTCTCAAACTATTGGAATATGAATATGAAATAATACATCGTGCGGGGTCATCGATGGGTCATGTTGACGCAATGAGTCGTGCGCCGATTAAAGGTTTGGCACAGGTCGAAGATGTCAGTGCAAAGGTTCTAATGTTGTCAGTTGATGACTGGGTGCAAACCATGCAGAAACAAGATATCAAACTAAAAGCAATAATTGAAATTCTGCAAATTGCGGATGGAAAACGAAGAGATATCAGTTCCGATTACTGTCGGTCATCCTGGAGTAGATGGAACCTTTAAAAGAGTTTTGCAAAATTTTTGGTTCCCACGTTTAAGGAATTCTGTAAAGAGTTTTATCAAATCTTGTATTGAATGCTGTTACTGTCGAGAACCGGGGCGGAAGGAGTGTGAACTTTACGGAATGGATATACCAACTTTGCCATTTCAAATACTTCATTTAGATCATCTCGGGCCATTTGTTAAGAGTCGTCGCGGTTATGAGTACGTTCTNATTTCAAATACTTCATTTAGATCATCTCGGGCCATTTGTTAAGAGTCGTCGCGATTATGAGTACGTTCTCATTATAGTGGATGCACTTACGAGATATTCTGTTGTAGTTCCAACTCGTTCAACGAAAGTCAAACCGGTAATAGATGCATTGAATCACTTGACTCTTTACTTCGGTTTACCACAACGAATTGTGACAGATCGTGGCACTGCTTTTACGTCTGCGGCCTTCGGTAGCTTTTGTGGGTCGAATAGCATTCAGCACATTAAAGTGGCAGTGCGAACACCTCGTTCAAATGGTTTAGCAGAGCGGGTGAACCAGGCAGTACTGGCATACTTAAGAACATCGTCAAATGATGCCAAAGATTGGGATACGCAAATCCGCATGTTACAGTGAATACTAAACTGAATGCAACAACGAAATATGCACCTATTGATCTCATTTACGACTTTCCACTTCGCGATTTGAGTGGAAATAAAATCCTAGCAGCGTTACAAAGTGACGAAGAATAACTGTACATGAACGGTCGGCGAAATGATGCCATTCGGAATATTAAGGCTGCACGAGTGAAATGGAAAGCACGGTTCGATGCACGTTATAGTAAACCGTTGCCATTTCAGGAGGGGTGTTTAGTCCTCATAGAAGCGAAACCGTAAAAACAGGGGAGTCTAGGAAGTTACAACCAAAATTCAAAGGACCATTTGTCGTAAAGAAAGTATTAAGATTCAATCGTTATGTAATTGAGGACTTTGAAGACATGCAGAGATCACAACGACCATGGTGTGCTCTGTTTCTGGAGATAGATGACGACGGAAATGTTGAGGATGTTGAAGGAGCAGGTTAACTCGGGACGAGTTTATGTCAGGAGAGGCCGAGCTGTCATCATCTTGTATTTAGTCTACAGCATTGTATTCAACACTTGTATGAAATTAACTTTGTATNGATTAAAAATCAAAAATTTTGATGAAAAATCGTTAAATTTAACTTTGTTTTGTATAAAGTTTTAAAACACAAACTTTAACTTTCAATATATTGTGAATGTGCTGTTAAGTGTAGCTTAACTAAAAATATGGTTATATTTTGCATTGAATTTTATACGTACGTATATATTAGAGTGGTTCAAAAATTTTTTTTTTGGAAATTCATAAACGCTACCTCAAATTATTTTTATTTGTGATAAAAAAAGAGAAACTTGTTTTTTATTTTGAAAAAAAAGTTTTCTTAGAGGCCGCGCTGGTAGGTTTTTTTATAAAAATGCTGATGTTCTCAATTTTTTAATTTTCTTGACATGTTAAAATGCAACTAAAAATGTGTTTTTTACATATAATTACTCTGGTATTATTTGGGAACATTCCCTTAATTACAAACCTATCTTGGCAGTTAGAATGGGCCTAGTGCACAAAAATATACTCTAGAAAAGAGACTAGTAAAATTAAAACGTTGATACTGAACGATTTACGCATTGTAATGGGTTGGAACTTGTTACCAGGGGGTTTCTGGGGTTGCTAATTAGGAATTTGGAGTCAGTTTTTCGAAATTCAAAATGGCGGATCCAAAATGGCGTTAAATTTTTTTTAAATGATTGGATTTGTTCGAAACCCGGCACTCGAGTGTTTTTGGGGTCGCCGAATACGAATCTGAAGTCAATTTTTTTAAATTCAAAATTGGGGATCCAATAAGGCGATCAAATTAAAAAAAAGTACTAAAATTAAAACGTTGATACTGAACGTTTTAATCATTGTCAAGGGTTAAAACACGTTTCCAGTGGGTTTCTGGGGTTGCTGATTACGAATCTGATGTCAGATTTTCAAAATTCAAAATGGTGGATCCAAAATGGCGACCAACTTAAAAAAAAAAATTATTGGATTTGTTTGAAACTCTTAACCGCCATTTTGAATTTTGAAAATCTGACATCAGATTCGTAATCAGCAACCCCAGAAACCCCCTGGTAACAAGTTCCAACCCATGACAATGTAATCCGTTCAGTATCAACGTTTTAATTTTAGTATTTTTTTTTTAATTTGATAGCCATATTGGTTCAACCATTTTGAATTTAAAAAAGTTGACTTCAGATTCGTAATCGGCGACCCCAAAAACTCTTGAGTGCCGGTTTTCGAACAAATCCAATCATTTAAAAAAAAAATGGATCGCCATTTTGGATCCGCCATTTTTAATTTTGAAAATCTGACTTCAGATTCCTAATTAGCAACCCCAGGAACCCCCTGGTAACAAGTTCCAACCCATGACAATGCGTAAATCGTTCAGTATCAAGGTTTTAATTTTACTAGTGTCTTTTCGAGAGCATATTTTTGGAACTAGACCCATTCTAATTGTCCAAGACAGGTGTGTAATTAAGAGAAAGTTCCCCAATAATTCCAGAGTAATTATATGTAAAAACCACATTTTTAGCTGCATTTTAACATGTCAAGAAAATAAAAAAATTGAGAACATCAGCGTTTCTATAAAAAACCGACCAGCGCGACCTCGAAGAAAACTTTTTTTTTTCAAAAGAAAAAATACGTGTCTCTTTTTTTATCACAAATATCTATATTCTGATGTAGCCTTTATGAATTTCCAAAAAGAGTGTTTTTATAAACCACTCTAGTATCTAGATATATAAAAATGAAATGTTTTTCGTATGACCGCGATGCCTGACCAAATGGCTGAACCGATTTCAATTCTGTAAAAGCACATTTTTGGACCTTCCGTGTGGAAGGTTTTCTGATTTAAAAAAATTTGAAATTTTTTGTTGTTGTTGCCGAAAAATGAAGAAAGCTGAGACGTCCCGATTTCACAATTTCATAGAGTTTTCCGTATATTGAATGTCACTAAACTACTAAACGGCTAGACCGATTTCGCTCATATTTGGAACATATTTCAGCACCTTGAAGGGAAATATTTCGACTAAAAATTTAATCGCTGGGTAGCGCTGGGGTCGGGATATTCAGAAAAATTGCATTTACTTGCTGATTTGGCTCATATTTAGAAAACAATTTAGCCAATTTAAAAGAAATATTTGGACTCGAAACTTACACGATAGGTGGCCCTGTGGCCGAGACATCGCCAAAAATTATTTTACGCTAAGAGCAGGATATATCTACTATATATTTGTGGAAGTATGTATGTATGTATGTGCCAGGTTGCAGCCTAAACGGACGGACAGAATCGGAGAAAATTTTGACAGAGCATTGCCATGACACCTGGGCCTATAATAGGGTAAACAAAATTGGATTTGACAAGGGGGCGTGGCACTTCCCATAGGCGTGAAATTTTTAATCAGCCATATCTTCGGAACCATAAGTCACATGAACTTGAAATTTGGTATACAGTCATATATATGGTATGTGCTTATAGTATGGTATAAATAAATGAGTTTGTAGAAGTGGGCGTGGCACATCCAATAGTCGTGGAATATTTTATCAGCCATAAATCCGAAACTATAAGTCATATTTACTTGAAATTTGTTATTCAGTCATACATATGGTAGGTGCTTATAGTAGGGTATATATGAATTAGGTTGTAAAAGTGGGCGTGGCACATCCCATAGGAATATTTTATCAGCTATAACTCCGGAACTATAAGGCACATGAACTTGAAATTTGGTATGCAGACATAACTATGGTAGGTGCTTACAGTAAAGTATATATAAAGGGGTTTGTAAAAGGGGGTTGGCACATCCCATAGGCGTGGAAATTTTTATCAGCTATAATTTCACAACCATCAGTCACATGAACTTGAAATTTGGTGTGCAGGCATGTCTACGGTAGGCGCTTTAAGTAAGGCATATATATGTAACTGAGTGGAACATCCCATAGGCGTGGAAAATTCGGAATCATATGTCACGTGAAATTGAAATTTAGTACGCAGACGTATCTATAGTAGGTGCTTATAGTAGGCTATATATAAGTGAGTTTGTAAAAGGGGGAGCGGCACATCCCATGGACCTTGAATGTTTTATCAGCTATAACTCCGGAGCTATAAGTTGCTTGAACTTGAAATTTCGTACACAGCCATTTTAATGGTAGGTACTTATATAAGGGTATATATAAATGAGTTTGGAAAAGAATGCATGGCACATCCAATAGGCATGGAATTTTTTATCAGCTATAACTTCCGAACTATAAGGCCCACGAACTTGAAATTTAGTATGCAGATATATCAATGGTAGGTGCTTATATATAAATGGGTTTGTAAAAGGGGGCGTGGCACATCCCATAGGCGTGGAAAATTTTATCAGCCATAATTTCCAAACCATAAGTCAAATGAAATTGAAATTTGGTACGCAAACGTATCTATGGTAGGTGCTTATAGTAGGGTATTTATATATATAACAAGTAATTTTTAGCAAAAACTTAACTTAACCGACTTAAAAAAAATATATATATATCTACATATTTCATGATTCAATGATCGGATCTAAATTAGCATGGAACCACCTATCAAACACTACCTTTCCGTTGCAAAAAGATTTATCGAAATCGGTTGACGTGGTCCAAAGTTATGCGGTAACATACATAAAAAAAAAACTATTCCGACGAACTGATAACCTCCTCCTTTTTTGGAAGTCGGTTAAAAATGGTGTGAAAAATGTATAGTAATCCATCAATTGAGAACGTTTGGGCCGATTTGGCTAGCTATTTTTTTCAGTTGTTCGTCATTGCCAGGAGAAGGTTTTTAAGAAAGAAAATTTTGGGAAACCCCTCCGGTGGACAAGGGACCGATCTATCTGCTTAAAATTTTGGATGTAGGTAGCTTTTTGCCTATGTTAGCATATAGGATCCTTTTTTCCGGGAAGTGGACCAGGGACTGATCTATTCGAAAAAATCGTATTTATGGTCCGATTTGCTTAAAATTTGGTACCTAGGTAGCTTTTTGCCTAGATTAGCATATAGGATATTTTTTTCGGGTAGTTTCACTTCTTCTTATCCGCCATGTTAGCTATCTGACAGAAAACGTGTTTCGTATTTTTTGTCGTACCAACTTTTTCAAAAAAAGTGTTTGACGTTGGAAAAATAAAACAAAGGAAAGCCAAACATATAAGTAGAGAATTTGTCTAATATTTTTAAATCATTTTCTTCATAACTGCTGCTTCCGTGGATATTGCAACACACGGAATAGATGTAATAATGCAGCTATAGGAGCCACCTCATACCACAGAATTTATCGGCCGCCTATTTAAATAGTAGGGCTCGCTTGAAATATATACATGAAGATGTATGGAGGTGCGCACACTACACCAACTCAAGAACGATAGAATACAAGACTGCGCATTCACAATGACATTTGTGGCAACGGGTAAACAAAGAATATGGCGAAGAACAATGAGTTGACAGTTGCGAATTTGCAGTGAGAAAACGTGTTTTCTTCACGATTCACCAATTTCTCAAGCCATCTATGAATATGGCAAATTAAGCACAACGTTAACACAAAATATACAACCACTCTTGATATGTGTTCATAAGAATAGGTCTTATTTATTAACTATTTAGAATTTTCGTGTTTGTATTGCAAGTGCCGAAAAATTGATAATATCTTGTCGCACCGCATGTTTTCCTGCAGAAAGTGGTCGATGCTTGCTTACCTCCGACTTTAATTTGTAATTTGTGGTATTTCAACGTTTTCCTTACGCTGTTGTCTAAATTGTATTGCTTCTCAAGGCGTCGTCGCGGGGAAACAAAAAAAAAACTGCATTTGTTGCCTTTACCCCTACGGCTGCTGCAATTCAACACACGACACGACATTTCTATAAAGTTTTTATTACAAATAAAACGTATTTTACTTCAGAACGCACGAATTACTTCGGTTTTTCACTTGAAAGTAGGGACACGATATCGAACCGAAAGTATCGATATGGTACTCATTTAAAGTATCGCTGGAAAAATATCGGGTACCCATTAACATCGGAATAAAAAGACTCGATATCGCAAATATCGATACCAATATTAAAAAAAACGAAATATCTGAGAAAATGATTAGAAACCTCCGAGCGTATTTCTGCCATGAAAAACAGCTTCTCATAAAAACGCCCTTTGTGGCACAACATCAAGGCGCACGCAACAAATCGGAGGAGAAGCTCGGCCGAACGCTAACATATTTTGTAAGCGCCAATCTATTATTTTTACACGTAGAGATTGAGGTGTTGACTTAAAACATCGAGACCGCGTGCTCAAATCCCGCCACATGCAATCCTAACGATAGTAAAAAATTTCTCTTCTTTAAAGCCCAATTTATATCGGGAAGAGTTGATAATCAGATAAGTCTTGAAAGCAATTTTTTCGCATTCTCTTTTGTGTTTTCTATTTGCTTCCAGACGCGTCAACTTTTATTGAATTCAAGTTCGTGGTTCTTTAAATGGGAGGTATCTGCAATCTTCCCCTTTCTTCTCACCTCCTTCGCCTTGGAACGAGCAGACTCGAAAGCAAGAGTTGACGTGTCTGAAAGCTGACTAATTTGAGATTATGACATTCGATACGATACTAGGATTCTGGTACTCGATTCCAAAAAATATCGTTTTAAAACTATCGAGTAAAAAATATCGGTATCGAATGCCAAAAGTATCGATATGGTATCGTATCGTATCGAAATTCGTGTCCCTACTTGAAAGTACACAATACGTTTGCAATACGTTTGCACTTGTTTATAAACAAAAAGTTTGTTTACGTATTGCCATAAACGTCAAAGTCGGCAAAACCAAAGTAGCGGTTTCGGGAATGCGCCACCTTCAGTTCATTACACCATGACACCAACTTAATCGCTCCGACCAATTAGTTGTAGTGCAATGGAAAGACTAGCAAGCCCAACTAAATCGGCGGCCGATAAAGTCCGAGGTGTGCGATGGATGTAAAATATTTTAAACAAGAAATATTGCAGTCACATTTTCGTTTTTAGGATTTTTATTTATGTGATTAGCTGAGGCAAGAATGTATGTATTAAACATGATTCAATAATAAAAGGTTTGCTCAAAAAGCAGTTTTCTCGCTCNAGGTGTGCGATGGATGTAAAATATTTTAAACAAGAAATATTGCAGTCACATTTTCGTTTTTAGGATTTTTATTTATGTGATTAGCTGAGGCAAGAATGTATGTATTAAACATGATTCAATAATAAAAGGTTTGCTCAAAAAGCAGTTTTCTCGCTCCCTCTTGACAAAATCGGCTCCCTTAGCAAAGCATTGTGTGTGGGTTCGTGTGTGTGTGCAAAGCTTTTGTAAGGGAGCTAAGGGAGTGGCAAAACTCTAATGTCAATAATGAGCAAACCTTTAATTATTGAATCATGTGTATTAAATACGTATATCTATATACATATAAAAATGGTGTGACAAATGTATAGTAATTCATCAATTGAGAATGGTTGGACCGATTTGGCTTAAATTTTTTTTAGTTGTTCGTAATTGCCAGGAGAAGGTTTTTACGAAAGAAAATTTTGGGAAACCCCTCCGGGAAAGTCGGAAAATTGGAATAATCGAAAATTGGTTTTTTTGTGTGGAATTTTGTGTGCAATTCCTTCGGAATGGCATTCGAATGGAAAAATAGAGAATTCTAAGTGGAAAACTCGGAAAAATCCGGAAGAACGCAAAAAATTTGACTTTTTTTCGACGAAAGCTTGGAAAATTTCGGATAATTGTGAAATTTATTGGGAGCTTGAATCAATTGGGAACAATTTTCTCCTATGTTTCATAACTGATTCAAATGGGTGCTGCTTTTTTTGGAAACGTGTTTAGAAGAAGGAGTGCACAAATTTTTAATTTTTCCGATAGTTGGCGCAGGAGTCGAGCTATGCTTAAAAAAATGCAGTTGGTTCGTTGGTAGCCTTTTGCCTAGATTAGCATATAGGATTTATTTTATCCGTTAAGTGGGTCAGAGACCGAACTATTCGAAACAGTCATATTAATGGTCCAATTTGCTTGCAATTAGCACGTAGGTAGCTTATTGGCTGAGTTAACGTATATGATATTTTTTCTGATAGCTGGACCAGAACCGATCAATTCCAAAAAATCTTCAATCGAATCGAGTCATTGTTTTACAGTCCAAAAGGTGTTTGAAGGCGCCGCAAACATGCGGGTATTGGCTATTTAACAATACTTATTACACAGGCCAACAAAAAGGGAAACAAATTTGATGCAGCAAATGTTAACGCTATTTTTGACAAATTTTTTTGTGCTGATTACGAATCCGTAAGCAATAAGTTACCATCAGCTCCAGATTTGAAGAAAAAACGAGGTCAAATTATCAAAAAATAAATTTTTTTGCAATATTTGAGAATTTCTAGCAAAGAAACAAAGGGTGGTAGAACCTCCCACTTAGGCTTTGATTAAATCAAGTTCCCGCACCTTTGCTTGATGGTCACTTAGGGCTGGTTTCTCAAACTCAACTTAACTTAGTTTAGCCACTTTTGGACTTAAGTCAAAAGTTAGCCTACGTTTTACACAGCTTATTCTTGACTGAGTCGAGAAAATTGGCTTAACTAAGTTGAGTTGGAGAAACCAGCCCTTATAGTCATTTGTTGAACAGGAATAACTGATTTCGGGAAGTTTGAGTTCCTACCGCACTTAAGCAAAAAGTGATAGAACCTTCCACGTAGGCTTAAATTAAAGCTAGAACTACAGACTACCATCCCTGAAAGTACTATTCCTGCACCTTGCACTAATGGTCACCTATACTCATTTACTTTTTATCGTCAAAAATGGCGTAAAAATCAGTGTTAGCTGTTAAATAAATGACTATAGGTAACCTTAGGGTCAGGGTGCAGGAATGGTATTTTCAGGGATTGAAGTCAGAAGTCCAAGCCTTAATTTAAGCCTAAGTGGAAGGTTCTATCATCTTTTGCTTCATTGCTAGAGCTTCTCAAATATTGCAAAAAACGCGATTTTTTTACACTTTCACCACATTTTTCTCAAAATCTGGAGCTGATGGAAACATTATACTTACGTATTCTTAATCAGCAAAAAAAAGCCTATTAAAACCAGCTTAAACATTTGCCGCATCAAAATCGGTGTTGCCCTGTGTTACCTACACTAATATATAAAGACAAGCTCCTTCTTTTTATAAGAGGTGATCTCGCGAACGGCTGTACCGATTTTTTGAAATTTTGGACACCTACTGCAGACTTTGGATATATTAAGGGAGCGTGGCATCACCCATGCATATCGAATTTTTCATACCGTATATCTCTGAAAGTATTTGTGGTAATGTCCTGGAAATTGGTATAGAGATTTTGGGGCTACTGGAAAAGGGAAGGGGTGCTTTCCAAACATATTAAAACTTAACCTATCTGTAAATATATACACCCAGAAAACAGCGTTTTTTTTCTTTTTCGTAATAAATTTTTTTGTATCAAATTTTGAGTATGCAGTTTTGTAGTTCACTCAATTTCAGTATCATAAAGTGCAAGTTTTTAATGGCTATAAGATACCGTTGATTTTGAGAATTTATAACGAATGCGTGAGAGTTTTTTGTATGGGAAAAAATGACGAAGAGTGTCAGTATGTAAAAGACTTATTCTGGTGGCTTAACTCCTCCTAAATGACCGAAACGATTTTAATGATAATTTTTACTGGCGCTGGAACCGAGTTATTGGTAAAAGTCGTCGATTCGGAGGCACCAGGGATCAAAGTTAAATTACTCCCGTTAAATCAACCATCATAACTATTGCGGTCCTTGCTTTACGGTGACTAAACAGAATGTGGACCAATGATACTCACCAGTTTGTAAATTGCCACCAACTATACTATACAGATTTAAGGACGATTCACTATCGAGCCGCAAGGACTTCTTCCCGGTATAACGCTTTCGTCAGGTTATTTAAGACGGCAATGGGGATATGCCTTCTGTCGACCACAAAACCAAACANTAAATTTTTTTGTATCAAATTTTGAGTATGCAGTTTTGTAGTTCACTCAATTTCAGTATCATAAAGTGCAAGTTTTTAATGGCTATAAGATACCGTTGATTTTGAGAATTTATAACGAATGCGTGAGAGTTTTTTGTATGGGAAAAAATGACGAAGAGTGTCAGTATGTAAAAGACTTATTCTGGTGGCTTAACTCCTCCTAAATGACCGAAACGATTTTAATGATAATTTTTACTGGCGCTGGAACCGAGCTATTGGTAAAAGTCGTCGATTCGGAGGCACCAGGGATCAAAGTTAAATTACTCCCGTTAAATCAACCATCATAACTATTGCGGTCCTTGCTTTACGGTGACTAAACAGAATGTGGACCAATGATACTCACCAGTTTGTAAATTGCCACCAACTATACTATACAGATTTAAGGACGATTCACTATCGAGCCGCAAGGACTTCTTCCCGGTATAACGCTTTCGTCAGGTTATTTAAGACGGCAATGGGGATATGCCTTCTGTCGACCACAAAACCAAACATGAACTTGAGTTGCTGGCGAAAACGTTGGACCAAATATTTCAATAAAAAAATTAATTTTGGGCGGGACGAAGTTCGCCGGGTCTGCTAGTATATGTATAAAAATTAGATTATTATTACCAATAACGACTTTTTTGGAAATATTTTAGCAGTTGCCTAATAAACTATGTAGAGAATTATACGTAATAATAATAAACTTTGTAGAGTATACGTAGTTTAAAACCAAGATCACAATTTAAACATAAACAAAATTTTTATAAAAAAATTGATAAAGCAATATTATGTAATTTTTACAAGAATTCAGTTCTTTAAAATCATTGATTATACATACATACAGTGTTGGCATATCTATCATTTCGGACCAAATTCCAAATGATATTGTTTGCCACTTATGTGTATTTATTAATTTTTAAGATTTTTCAATTAAAATGCAGTTCATTCCCTAACAAATACCATATAAACTTAAACTTAAAACTTTGTAGAACACTGAAATAAAATTCATCAAAATTTCAAACTTTTCTCAGAAGTGTTCATAGCCCATTCAATTTTAGTGTAATAATGTGGAAGTTTCAAATGGCTAAAAACCACCGTTGATTTTTTAGAACTTTTTTTTGCCGAAGGTGTTTCGGTTTTCTTCCATATAAAAATAAATTGTGTTTATTCGTTATATGGAAGCAAATGCGACAAAAATAAAATTCTAAAAAATCAGAGGTAATTTTTAGCCACTTGAAACTTGCATGTTATTATAATGACGGTGCAATTAATATCGATTGTGTAGCGGTGCCCCTGAATTTTATAAGACCACTTAAAATAGGAAAATTGTTAGTAAAATGGTAAATGGGGTAAGAAAAATTTAGCTGCTTAGGCGGGTTGGATAAATGAGCGGGGAGGTACTTAAGAGAGAGATTTTCTTCAGATTATATTAAAAAATTCACGGCGCCCAAAAATCTTGGTTACTTAAGCGGGTTAGGTACTTAAGCGGGTTTCACTGTATGTATACATACAGGTACATAGCAGGCTTGTTGCGAATATTCGCATCCGCAACCGCGGAGCTTCCGCATTAATTTTAAAATTCGCATTAGTATTCGCAATAATCAATGCGGAGCTTTCGCGATTGCGAATGTTATGCAAGTGCACTGATAAAACCTATATCTGGCAAAAAAATTAACAATCTGTAGCCAATATTTTTTGCCTGTCGTATAACCAGGAGCTGTTACAGGTCGAAAACAACAATATTTATTTTGTTTTTGTGATAATTGTCAAAATAAGCATGCAGGGAAACAAAGATAAAACGGAATGTGAAAAAGTTTACAGCCAAGTTCACAAATCAAATAAGAACCAATTTAAGCCGAATTTAATACCTATTGAGGAGTGGGACTTGGCATGCAATATATATTGAAAATTTGCTTACAGCTACCTGAAAATATGGAAGGCATTGAACGCATCGAATGGAACAACAAAACGAGTTTGATAGTTTATGGCACCGACAGCAGTGAGTATTTAATTGTAAGTGCCTGCAACTAGGAAAAGTGGAGCATAGCAAATAAGAAAACTAATGAAAAGCTATTCATTATGGGTGAACCTTTTGAAGGAGCCACTAGGGTACTAAGCAGCTCTGAGACCCTCATCATCCATGATTTCAATAACTCAAATGCCCATAAAAAAGGGGCCCCTTTTTACCAAAATAACAAGATTCTGATCCGATTCGGCTTACGGCCACGACTTTAAAAATTTAAAGAATTTTTGTCGAAACTTTCATTCCTGGAAAATCAATTTATTTGCCATTTCAATTTATTTGCCTATTATCAAAACGACGATTATCTCAATTTCGCCATTTCGATATAAAATACTTCGATACTTAAAAAACTTCGTACTGATTAAGAAAATTTGGCTCAATAAATTTGCATGAATTAATGAAATTAAAGTTTCAATAAATGCACCGATTTCATCTGTGCGACGAGTTTATTTCCTAGGAGACAAAGGAATATTAGTAGTAGTAACAACATCATGCATGCAAAAAAATTCCCGCAAAACTTGTTTCAAAATTTCTTTAATATAGATGCTATCTGAAAAAGGTTTCCAACGCCTTTTTTAATCGAGTTTCTCCCTAACTAATGTTTTCCTATTTTCTTCTTCCACTTGGGAAATCCATTCCTTAAACTTTAGAAAAAAATCTTTTTCTTTTCAGTAAACAAATTATCTCCGCACACCCTGAAAATTAGTAAAATCT
Source organism: Rhagoletis zephyria (assembly GCF_001687245.7). NCBI lineage: Eukaryota > Metazoa > Arthropoda > Insecta > Diptera > Tephritidae > Rhagoletis > Rhagoletis zephyria. Next base: position 65,268 of record NW_016159141.1, read on the forward strand.
CTATGAAAAATATTATAATGTCTACTGAAATTATATTAACGTGTTCCTTTAATAGATACATATGTGGCACAAAAGGCACTGCTTATCACCAAACGCATTTGGAATCATAAAATTTTTTTTTAATCATTTTATTCATTTGTATGTATATTAGGGTGGTTCAAAAATGCATGTGAAAAAGTAATGTCGGAATTTGTATGCTCTCACCCCCTAGGATTGTTCTATACCAACGGTGGGCAATCGCGACTCTTTGAGCCAAACGCGGCTCTTTGCTTAGCAAAGTGCGACTCTTTTTACTTTCTCTTTGCTTAGGCAATTGGGCTCTTTTTACTTTTGAAAATACATATTTCTTTGCTGGACATTATTTTCCATTGTGTTGTTTTTTTATTTTATTCTTTGTATATACAAATTGAGATCGGAATATTACCCTCAATTGGAGAATGAAAATTGGCTTTCTGACTTAATGTTCTTTACCGATATGATGGAACATTTGCAAAACTTGAATTCGTCATACCAAAGAAAGACAAATATTTTGTTTTGTTTTTCGCAAATTATTTTAAGTTTTGAAGCTAAACTAGGACTTTTTATTGATAATCTCAAAGAAAGAATTATCCATCATTTTCCATGGCTAGAAAAAATATTGGACATGATTTAAAAGCAGATTTTGAAAAAAGAATTGCCGATTTGAAATTATTTAAATGTTTGTTTGCATACTTCATAGACCCTTTTTTATGTAACATAATTGAGGATGGTTCCGTGCGCAGAAGTGGAAAACTTTTGACTGCCATTCACCTGGGAGTGGCCAGAAGCGATTCTTGTGCGTACGGTTCAAATCGCAGCTCACAACGTCCGGATATTTATATCCACGTATCCTCTGGGTAGCAACCAAACACCCGTTTGGGAGCGAGCTAAAGTGAGAAGGCGTAAAACTTCGCGTGCGCTGGGTTTGGGTCCCGCCACGTTAAAACCCCGCCCAATGAAAA
>NW_016159141.1:66366-66543 GCF_001687245.7 Rhagoletis zephyria
TGTCCTCGGGAAGACAAAGGCTGACATCACCGCCATCCAAGAAATGCGATGGACGGGGCAAGGTAAAGTAAGCGTGAAGCCTTGCGACGTCTACACCAGTTGCCACGTAAAGGAGCGCAAATTCGATGTTGAATTCGTGGTAGGAGAGAGACTCCGTCGCCGAGTACTGGCGTTCAC
>NW_016159141.1:67514-73031 GCF_001687245.7 Rhagoletis zephyria
AATGTCAGCCTTGAAATCCAACGGAGAATCACTCTTGCCAACAAGTGCTACTTTGGGCTGAGTAAGTAGTTGAGAAGTAAAGTCCTCTCTCGTCGTACAAAGATCACACTCTATAAGTCACTCATCATGCCTGTGCTGGTGTATGGCGGGGAAGCATGGACAATGAAAGCATCTGATGAGGCGGCTCTTGGAGTTTTCGAGAGAAAGATTCTGCGAAAGATTTACGGACCTTTACGCGTTGGTGATGGCGAATATCGCAGACGATTTAACGATGAGCTGTATGAGCTTTACAACGATATAGACATAGTGCAGCGAATTAAAATTCAGCGGCTCCGCTGGCTTGGCCATGTCGTTCGGATGGACAGAAACGCTCCTGCTCTGAAAATATTCAACGCGGGCCGCGATGCTGGTAACAGAGGAAGAGGAAGGCCTCCTCTGCGTTGGAAAGACCAGGTGGAGAAGGACTTGGCTTCACTTGGCATTTTCAATTGGCGTCAGTTAGCACAGAAGAGAAATGACTGGCGTGCTGTTTTGGACTCGGCCAAAATCGCTTAGGCGGTTACAGCGCCAAATAAGAAGAAGAAGAATTGAGGATGAATTTGCAATACTCCTTTTCAAGAAAAGCGAAGAAGAGTTGGAGGTTTTGGAATTAAAAGAAAACAAGGCACTGGAAATTCAACATAAAGCATTTCTATTGCTTGAATTCCGGTAACAAGTTAAAATATCCGCTGTTGAAAACAGCTGCGTCCCGTATATTTTCAATTTTTGGTACAACGTATAACTGTGAGTCTTTGTACTCTTCAGTGAAATTCGTTAAGTCAAAATACCGTTCACAATTAGTTGCATTCACGTACCTGATAATTATTGAAACTTATAAAAACTATCAGCTTTTTTGGTTCTCGTAGGCAAAAAACTTGCAAATTAGGGGAAATCGGGAGAGCGAAATTACATTTCACTTTGAGGGAAAGCTGCTAGTTTCTGCTGGAAAAATTTTTGCCAACTGCAGTTTTCCAACAAGAAAACAGTTGATCAAAATAGCTGGTAGGAATTTACGCAAATCCCTAAATTAAATTTTATGGTTTGGAAGTTAAAATATTAAAATGCGACTAAATTAGCTTGTTGGAAATAAGTAAGTGATTATTCGTTTAGTCAGTGAACTGTGTCAGTATAAGACTTCGGGATTGGTTTTCTTACATTTTCAATTTTATACTTTTGAATGTAAACAAAATTTGTATTAGCTGTTCGTTTAACTTGCAAGTTTCTGTAAATTTTCTGTTCGCCTAATATTTTGGATATTTTTCTCTTATGAGAGAACAGATGAAATTTCGCCGGAACTTTGTTGTTGCACATTTTTTACTGGAGATTTAAACGAACGTACCCATTGACCAACCGACATTTTACGGAACTGTTACAACCCTTTTTAACTGACGTAAAACCAGATTTTGAAAATTTGGCCAAAGGGATCTTTTGAATTTTCTTTAATACCTATCTATAAATAATATTAATAAAATTAATGCTTTTCATTTCTAATACTAATTTATTATTTAAAAATAAAAATTTTGTTTTTGTTGTTTTTTTTGTGGCTCTTTGTAGCACTTAGAATTTACATTTGGCTCTTTTCGGCCTCGGCTTTGCCCGCCCCTGCTCTATACCGATAAAAGTATACCCGTTTTTTTTATTTTGAAATATAATAAATAATATTGAAAAATATTTAGAGGTCGCTCAAAGCGCTCAAAGTTTTTCATGTATTTTTATATGGGAAAAAAGCAACATTTCGTAAATTTCTTAAAAACCATTTCTTAAAAACCAATATTTTTCGATCGAAAAAATCTGTTTCTCTGCAGGAGATTCCCAGTAATAATACCCACTTATCTATTTAACCAATTTTTCATCGCAACTAATCCCCAAAAAACCCCAAAAAAAACCCCGAAAAATTTAATGAGTGGACCAATGAAAATCGTGGGGCATTGTTATTGAAAGTCTCCTGAAGAGAACCAGAGCTTTCCGATCGAAAAATATTCATTTTCAAGAATTCTATACCATTTCTACGAAAAGACGTTTTTTCCCCATACAAAAATACATGGAAAACTTTGAACGCTTTGAGCGACCTCTAAATATTTTTTGATTTCAAAATAAAAAAATATTGGTATACTTCTTTTTCGATATAGTACAATCCTAGGGGGTGAGAGCATTACAATTCCAACTTTACTGTTTTTGGACCACCCTAATGTAAATCCAAGTATGTCTACTGTAGCATAAGAAAATTACCAGCATAGCCGCTGGCTATGTAGCTTCGTTCGTGTCAGAACAATGACTAATTTAAAGAGCGTAAAGGTCTGACTATGCATACTTCGCATAACTTCGCACAACCATTAGTATCAGTGGAATAAAAATTTAACTTAAGAAACAGCGAAGGAAAATCTAAACTCAACAGTTAAAAGTTCTGCTAATTTATGGGTAATGGAATACATACAAAATACATACGAAATTACAGTTTAAAGCTTATGCGAAGTTGTGCGAAGTTATGCGAAGTATGCATAATCAGACCATAAGAATACATGTGTTGAGCAGTGTTGCGACTCACATATTTTTTCCTCTACCAAAAAGCGTACCAAAACGGTTTTGAGAGTACCAAAATTTTTTTTTTTTCACTCGATAATAAAAAAGAAATGGTTTTTCTAATATATTATTTTTCAGTCAAGAAACAAAAAGTTTTAAACATAAATTAATTTCACTGGACTAAAAAATTCATCGATATACAATATTTTTCATTTTATTTTATTTTTTGCTATTTCTTATAAAAATATAGTTTATACTATAACAAAAACCATAAAAATGTTAATTCTAAACTCTGTTCGAAACTCAGGAAAATTAAAAAAAATTTTCGTGCAAACTTTGTATTTTTTAATACAATTTTTTAGAATTTTCTTGAGTATACAGTTTTGCCCAATAAATTCTGAACGTGGTCAAGTGTATTCACAAGCCACACAAATATTGCACATCAAATTAATTTAGTTTTCTTACTTGTAGATCACTCCATTAAAACTAATCTGTCTTTATATATTTAGTTATTGAAAAGTCAAGAATGATAGAATCCAAGATTGTGCCGTTCTGTCAGCGATGACATTTCTCAAGTAAAAACCAACAAAGCCGAATAAGAGGATAAAAGAAACCGTCAAGCAGTCAATTTTTTTATGCATACTACTTTTTTCGATAGAAAACGTGCTTTAGTTGTGTAAAATTTTAAAAATATATGATTTGGCAAAACCAAAGTTGCGGTAGCATTGACGGTACCACCCAAGACATATAGAATATCAAATTGCGCATTCCCGGCGGAACTAACTTTTCTAAAGTACAAATAAACACAGCCGAATGGAAGGAAAAAAGGAGCTGTCAGAGAATTTAAAATCTCACTTTGCGACAACTTTCGCGTATTGACGATTTATTGTATTGAAGCTCTCGTTTAAATTATTGGACTTTTAATTGACGAATAAATATAGAATATAGAAAAATATAGATGGAAGTAATTATATAATATTGCTTTCTCTAACTGCCCGAAAATCAAAATAAACGTACCAACGTACCAAATCATTTTCAAAGTACCAAAATTGGCAACGCTGGTGTTGAGTGTACTGCTCGGACGAGTAAGCTTTGCCGACCTTTGGTTTATACGCAGGAATAAAGGTTAAATTAGTAGTGACATACCATAACGCCATAGCTATAACCATTGCCATAACCGTAACCACATTAACTATCATCGATTATAGGTACCATAACTAGGGTTACCAACCGCACTATAATATATAGTATTGTACTATTTTTTCGACCAGAATACTATATACTGTTGGAAAAAAATATAGTACGCGAAAATACTATATTTCTTTAGTTTAAATATAAATATATTTCAGAAATTTGCAAGAAAAAATTTGTATTAAATTGGATGACCTTTATACTGAAATAACAATAATAAATGAAATATTTTTTAAAGTAAAAGGTCAAAGTGAGTTTATAATCAAAGAAGGCAACATATTTTTAAAAACACTAAGAAAGAATTAACAAATTTACTTAAATTTATTTCTTTTCTACTCTCTATTCCAGCAACTTCACCATTTACAGGAAGAACTTTTTCCATTACCTAAAAAGCGTTTTTATTTTTTTTTTTTAATAAAATACTATATATATTTGGAATGTACTATATTTTTCCGATTTTTTTTTAAAAAATACTATAAATATTTTAGAAAATGTTGGCAACCCTAACCATAACCATAAACACTTCTTTCACTATAACTTAATTAACACTAAACTCTTGAAACTCAACAACGGATCATAAAAAAATATGTACATCAAATTAAAGGTAATAACTCGTAATAATATAAATTTCTTTAGCATTAATTATGAAATTTTGTTAAAAAAGGTTATTTCATGAAAAAATACGAACTTTATTTTAGTTGTTTAGTCTTTATTAAAAATAAAATTATTATAAAGCATATATGTAAATTAAAAATATAATAAAGCTTAAAAATGCACATCAGAAGGATAAATTAATTGTCTTTGTTTTGGCATCATTAGGTTTTGAATCGGTTATGTAGTTCATAAGATATTAATATTTCAAAAAATCAAAAAATTTTAATTTAACCTTTTATATCGGCCAAAATGGCGAAAGCGACAAAAAGTACATTTTTCAGTAGGGGTTTTTTCTTATTTACACTGCAATTACTGTAGATACTAACGTGTAGATTAATGAAAAAGTTAAGATTGATGTTAGGTATATAATACTGTTGGTTTTATTTGTCCATCTTTAATGAAACAGGTGATTTTGTCGCTTACGCCCTTTTTGCCGTCACAAAAAAAAGGCTACAGCACGCAATTGCGGCGGTTAAGCCAAAAGAGATATAAAAAAAAAACATTTTTTTGCATTAACAAAAACCTTTTTTTGTTTTATTGGAGTCATTTGAAGAACGCGAAAACGTATTTTTCGAGATGGCAGAACTCTGCCTGAATCAAGTTAATGTACTTCGCAATAAGTTTGGCAAAGTATTAGATCTTGTTTATGTTGATGATGCATCTAAGATGCCCACTAGTTTTGCCCGAAGATGTCTACCACCATGCTATTGAGATATCTTACGAAATTATAAACGATGGTCAAAATTGCGATGTCCAAACATACGAACCAAATATTCGCTTTGATTTTTCGAAAGCCAACTTTAAAAAACTGAATAAAGAATTGTCTAAATTGTCGTGGCCTATATACAAAGAAAAAGTTGAGCAAAGCGTTGCACATTTTAATTGTACTGTACATAGATTATTTGAAAAGTATGTGCCTCAACGCATGTGTGTTCCTGAAGAACAAACACAGTTATGGTTCACTAAAGAACTGAGAAACTTGAAAAACAGAAAGTCACGTTATTTTAGATTANTTAAAAAACTGAATAAAGAATTGTCTAAATTGTCGTTGAACTGAAAACTTGAAACTTGAAAAACAGAAAGTCACGTTATTTTAGATTACACAAAAAACCC
>NW_016159141.1:74134-76170 GCF_001687245.7 Rhagoletis zephyria
CACGACCCACTCCGTTGCTTATGCCAGGATTTTAACTCTCATTCCAGCACGTTTGATATATCAGATCCGCTTTTCAGCATTAAGAAAGCGATACTCTCCTCTCTCAATAAGTGAATTATTGACATAAATACATAAAATCAGCTGATGAATTTAGTTCTGTAGCTGAACAGTTTTAGATCTCGACACTTAACAAACTCCTGCCTATCGTGACTCGGCACAAAAATTTAAAATATTGGTTCCGTACGTCATGCGGACTGCGCCCCTCGTGCGGATGGGCGGGAATGGAGGGTAAAACCCGTTGGGATATTATTATTATTAAAATCCCCCGGCTGAACCGTCAGATGTCAGAACGGTGTCCAGCGAAATTCAGAAATCAGTGTAATTTGCTCACGCTCTTCAATATATGGAAATGGTTTTTGATCGTGGCCTATGGAGGTAACGAAGGACCAAACCTCTTGAAAAAGGCTCTGGGTTGGAACAAGGTGTTAGACGACCGGTGCTGATGTTTAGCCTGGCTGGGGACCCAGATTAATAACTAGCCCAGTCTCGAACTGAGTGCTCCGGATACCTGGCGAACACCGGTTTTATCTAGCTCTATCTTTGCACACGAACCTCTGTGCAAGCGGACCTCCTTTGTCCGATATTCGTGGGACCAAAATTATGAGTGAAATTTCCAAAAAAAAAAGAATCAATAAGGAGTACGTTCCTCCAAAAAACCGACAGGGTTGGCTTCGACTTCGACTTCAGCCTCGAGCAGGGCAGGGGTTAGACCGCCATTGTTAGGGGGCAGAGGGGGCTTAAGCGTAGGGCTGGTCCTAATACGAGCGACGCAGGAGGCAGTGTGAGGAAAGGAGGTCCTGGGCAGACCGGTCTCCAATCATTTGATGGCTGGAGCACGGGGCAGGTACCAATCTTCCACTGTGTGAAATCGGGCCATGGCAACCTGCCAATTAAGCAGTATAAATAACATAATTCACGTCGTCAATTGGTCGTGGTTAGGAGCGGGTACTTGTACAAAAGCTAGACTACTATGGCCGCAAATTGATAGGAAAAAAAACGAAGAGCTACTCAGTCTCTCAAGGGAGGCCATTTCGATGGTCATGGCTTTTGTAACCGGGCATTGGCTATTTGGTGAGCGCGCTTCGAGATTAGGAATATTCTCCCATGAATATTGCAGAAGTTGCAGAGATGAGGAAGAAACAGTTGAGCACTTCTTCTGTAGCTGCCCAGCTTTAGCTAAGAGCAGAGCGGGCTTTCTAGGTAGGCACTTATTCAGCTCTCTCACGGAACTATCCGGCGAAGAAATAAAACCAATACTACGCTGCATAAGGGCTTCAAAACGGTTCTGTGCAGAATAATCACTGAGTTTCCCGAATTTCACAGTGGTATTACAATGGACCACCAAGGTCTAAGTTAGTTAGTCATTGGACCGACTGCCACATCAACCTAACCTAACATAAGAAGCGAAGGTCAACTGACTCTTCAGAAGAATCGGTGTCGCTGTATGGAACGAGTGCGCCTTTAGTTAAGCTCTGCAACAACCAAGTATTTTAACCCCATATACATTTATTATATTTTTATCCTTTTGAACCAAAATCTTTATCTACCACAAAAATATGTACACTTAGGTCTCTTTTTATGTGGTACATGCGTTCCTCAGAAAGCCGCATAAAAAAAAAAAACAGGGGACGCGTTCCAGCATTTTCAAAAACCGTATAAATTAAGATACTCCATGTAAAAAATTCTAAAAACCGCATCAAAAAATCCAGTGAGGCCTTATTAAGCAAAAAAACCTATTACAACGCTTTTATCAACTTGCAATGTTGTGGCTCCAGAAACTTTCAATGTTGTGGATCCAGAAACTTTCAATGTTGTGTGTCCGACACCATAAAACCTTTACTTTGCAAAGTTCCTATAAAAAGTGTAGTGCATAGGGCGACATCTGTAGTGAATAGGGCGAGGTAGATGACATCTAGATGTCGCCCTATGTACTACGTTCGCTACAGCGGAAATAGACGACACGCCATTTCTTTAAA
>NW_016159141.1:76947-86135 GCF_001687245.7 Rhagoletis zephyria
GACTTTAGCTAAAATTTCAAAATCAAAAGTTATCAAAACAAATTCTATGGGACTGAGAAACATTATTTTCTACTTTTTAGTCCATTTATAAAAGCGCTGTATATTAAAAAGTTTTTTTTTTAATTATTTATTTATTTCTTCACTTATTATTCCATGTAAAACCGAACATTAATGAAATAAATAAAAATTTATCTGTATTTTAACCCAAAAAAAGCATAAAAATACCACAATAAATACATGAATTATGTAAGAACACATAAAAAAAATTAAAAAAAAAGTTTTTTCTTAACAGCGGTCGCCCCTCGGCAGGAAATGGCAAACCTCCGAGTGTATTTCTGCCATGAAAAACAGCTTCTCGTAAAAATACAATCGCCGTTCGGAGTCGGCGTAAAACTGTAGGTCCCTCCCCTTTGTGTGACAACATTAAGGCGCACACCACAAATTGGAGGAGAAGCTCCACTTATGTGCAAGCGCCAATCTATTATTATTATTATTATGTAAGAATACAAGACAAATTATTTATCAGAAGCATTGTCTTTTATGCACTGAAAAAAGTAATAAAAAATCTCAAAAAAGCAAAATCGCTACTGCGAAATAATGGTTTGAAAAATCGCATAAATTCAAATCCGCATAAAAAAATCCGCATAAAAAGAGACCTAAGTGTATTTACCTTTGTATGCAAATAGTCCATATTTGGAAAAAAATAGAGGCACTTCAAAACTTTCACACAGAAGTGAACCAATTCCCTCTCTGCAGTGAAAAATTTTTCACGGAGAAAAAGACTTAACCGACATTGCGTGCACAAAAAATGTAAACAGAGCACAATATGTAGGGCACTTAAGCCAAAATTTCTTTCTCTATAACTTGGTAACAGTTCCTCGTAGGACTTTGAAATTTTGACAGCTGGTGCGTATGGTAGTAGGTAATCGATTTCCGTCAAAGAGAGAAAATCGAACAGGTTGTCGCTTACGCCCTTTTGGCGGTTAGGGCTCGATATATTTAACACATATCGTCACATGAATGCAAAAAGTCGTAACACACGTTTTGATTTATATGATGGATTTCATCGAAATACAACTCCCCATATCGTTTTATGAAAAAAAAGATATTACTCACGACTTTTTCCGTATCAGTGACGACCTTTGTTACGTAAATGCAAAAAGATTTCAGGTGACGATTTGTTTATGTTAATCGCTGATTTACTAGAAAAGTGTCATAATCCAAAAAAGCAAAAAATGGAGCTAATAATCCAAAAATGCACGTTACCTATCTCGTATGATGTGTAAAAATTTCATAGCTGTAACGATTACCAGTAGTCATTAGAACAAAATATGGATTAATTTTTCTCCAGGGAGTATATGTAAATTCAAAACTTTAATGCCGTTTTTCTCGAGTTTTTAGTTTTTTGAGTTATGGCCATGGTACAATAATTACAGGTATTGTCTTCCCAGAGAGTTTTGCTTCACATCGAAATTCGTGCTCCCTTATTTTCATTTTGACGCAGTTCAATGTTGATTCTTTTACTTTTATTGGGCTTTGCTTTTTGTTTTCGCTCAATTTAATTTTTATAATTTTTCAAAACAAAAGAAAAAACGTTTGAAATGAAGTGAGGCATACAAATTTTTAAATTTATATAAAATCAAATGTTTTTTCCGGCTTTTGCAAATTAAATAAGTTCTCTGCAAGATGGTTTGCTTAAAATATATTTACGTATACATAAATGGTATATGGGGTATGGAAATATCCCTTTTCCCTAGCATTTATTTATGTATTTATTGTACCATGAGTTATGGAAATATTAAAGTAATGGAGTGATATGTAAATACCAAAAAACAATTCATTTGGATTCACCCACGCCAATATTGAAATTCATGTCCATCAAAATTTTCGATATCATTGTGAAATTATTAAAAGTGATATTAAAAATATTCCCAAGTTTTTTAAAAAGGTCCTACTACATAAAAAGCATTGTATTCCACCAAAAGGATTTTCAATATATGTATGTACTAGGATCCCGGGATTCCTGTCTTTTTTAAGTCCCGAAAATCCCGGCATTATTTGCCTAGAATCCCGGGATTTTCGGGATTTGTAACTAACACTGGTGGCAATAATAGAAATGCTCTATGTTGACCAGTTTGGGCTTTTTTTTTGTTTATTTAATATTTAAATTTTTTTTTATGAATGTGTAGCTCAATATACATAAATACCTTGCGGCAGGCAATTTTGCGCCCAAAAAGAAATCAATATATTCTCCAAACCAAGGGCCAAATATATTAAATTGCGTTCTTAATTTTTTTCTCCGATGTCAGGATTTTTTAAAAGAACTTTGAAATTGGAAAGATATAAGTAATTCAAAAAAATGATTTAAAAATTTCAGTGCAATATACTTAAAAAAACCAGTATGGGTATCAAATGAAAGAGAAGATTCTGTAGAGTTAAAACACATTACATTTTTTAGTGCGTAAAGGACGGGTAGGTATTGAAAATAACCTTTTATAATTTTATTCTTGAAATTTTTCAATTCTTATTTTTAAAAAAATTATATGTTAAGAACTAACATTATTAGCTTAAAAAAATAAAATAGATTAAAGGGGCATTTTCAGTTCATATACGTCCTTGTGAACCCAACAAAATTATTTCATTTGGTACCCATACTTTTGTTTTTCATTGCACTGAATTTTTTTAAATAAATTTTGGAATCTACATATATCTATCTCTATATATAAAAATGAAATGTTTTCCGTATGACGGCGATGCCTGACCAAACGGCTGAGCCGATTTAAACTCTGTAAAAAGTACTTTTTTGGACCTTTTGTGTGGAAGGTTTTTCGATTTAAAAAAATTTGAAACTTTTTGTTGGTGTTACCGAAAAATTAGGAATTCTGAGACGTCACGATTTCACAATTTCATAGAAATGTTTGATACCAATAGGCAATAGGTGGCAATTACATATGTATATAAAAACACGATCATATTAATTAAGTTTAAAATCTTTTTGTTTGAAGCCTACTTTGCAACATTTTAATTAACAAGTATATTTCAATCAATAGATGAGAAACTTTATGACAAACCATCGATAATTCGCATACAATTACACAAAAGCCCTCTTAACCAGCTTTCGTTTGATAGCAATATCGAATGTCCTTAATACATTACTTACCATTCATAGTTATAAATTTGTTGAATGAGTGGTAACTCTATTAAAAACACCAACATATTAATTTAGTCTCAAACCCCTTTCGCTTGATGCCCATATTGTGACATTTTACCGACTATCATATTTAAACAATGCTTCTTTAATTAGGCGGCAACCCTTTAAAAAACTAAAACAGGTCTGTAAGTCAATATTTTTCATCTGACATCTCATTCGGAAACGCGACAGAACGGTGTAAATCTGATGCTCTTCCCAAAAATAAAAATTTATTAGGCGGCAACACTTTTCAAGAAAATAAGACGTTCTTTCTTACATATCTTTAGATAAAGCCCGTTTACATGCCACCTTTTTTTAAATTACGGGAACGGTGTAGGTCTTATGATTTTAGAAGCAGATGGCAACCCTATAAAAAAAACTGAAACCTTCTTGCACATCTACAGGCCAAGCTCTTCTATTTGTCACCTATTCTGTTTAAATACAACGAACGGTGTAAGTCTTCTATTTTAGAAGCAGGTGGCAACCCTATTCAATAAACTGAGATCGTCTTGCACATCTACAGGCCTAGCCCTTTCATTTGGCACCTCTTCGGTTTTAATATAACGAACGGTGCAGATTTTATAATTTAAAAAAATGCGGCAACCCTATTCAAAAAAGTCATGGCTTGTGGTACATACATCTAGAGGCTAAGCCCTTTAATTTGGCACCTCAGTAATCGAACAATCGGTGCAGATCTGATGCCGTTAACAAAAACTCCCTTCATGTATTGTATGTATACATATGTGTATAGATTTGAACTAACCCTGGTATTTGGGTATAGGGCTCATTAAAATCCATGTAGGAGCTTCAAAACTATCACATTCGAATATACACAGCTCTGGAATACTTGATTTTTAACTTTGACTTTTATTTTTGCCTGAAAAAATAAAAGTCAACAATTACCGATTATTTTCTGCTCAAAAAAATAGAAGGCAAATTTAAACTTTTATTTTTGCCTTAAAAAAATAAAAAGCAGAAATAATCGGTATTATTTGCTCAAAATGATAAAAGTCATATTTTTAAAAGTCATGGAGGAATCAGAATCTACAATGAGAGACGAGTCTTATGGTACCTTTGAAAAAGCTATAGCATAATTTTTTCACTATGCCTTCTTGATATCAAAAATTTTAAAATAACTTTTATTTTCAGTCTCTGCTTCTAATATTACAGTTTGGTGGTTGTCAGAAGGCATATTTGCCGTCTTAAATACCCTAGCAAAACCGTACATACAAAGATACGTAATAGTTTCAGTGCATTTGAAAGGCGCCACGACCCCTTTTCAAATAGCCCCAATTTTCTCTAAGGGCATGGAATTGATTTCATATATCTCTATACCATTTTCGAGTAATCTACCATGGGAGGATCCACGCCCCTTTTTCCAATAGCCCCAACGTTTCTTCATGACCACGCGACTGATTTTATATATCTTGTACATACCAAGTTCCAGGACTCTTCCATGAACACATCCAGAGATATGCAGTATGAAAAATTCGATGTGTATGGGAAGTGCCACGCCTCCTCCGATAACCACAATTTATATCCATGAGTATGCGATTGTTTTCATATATCTCCATGCCATGTTCGAGACCTCTTCCATGAACATTTTCTGGGATTCGGTTTGTATGGCAGGTACCACGCCCCCTGCACCTAGCGGTATGAAATATACATTTATATGCGATTCTCATACCTACCATATATAACACAAAAAATTTCATAAAGATCGGTCGAGCCGTTTAGGAGGAGGTCGATTTTTATATATTAGATAAGCACGATGCGAGAAGCATAAAAAAAATTTCGATGAAAAAAAAAGTTTTTCCCGTGTTCACAACTATCCTATCTTTTAAGTTGGAACCAACAATAAACACCCACAAAATTTCATTGAAATCGGTGAAGCGGTTTCGGAGATTAGCGTAAACGAACACAGTGATACGGGATTTTTATATATTAAGACACCCCACTATAAGCACCTACCATAGATACGTCTGCGTACCAAATTTTAATTTCATGTGACTTATGGTTTTGAAATTGTAGCTGATAGAGTTTGATCGTGCATGCGGAGCGAACAACACGTAATCGGATATTTGTGCAAAAGTAAAAATTTAAATAAAATAATACATCTTAAATATTAAAACAACAGCGGCAGTGGTTTTACACCTGCAGAAATAGTGATTAAGAATTAAGAATTATGCGCTTGACTTTGTATTTAATAAAGTAATAAACTCTGAAAAAAATTAGTTAAATAGAAAAAGGAAAAATGATAACGTGACCGAGAACACAATGTCAAAAAATTACAAAAACAATTACTACGCTATACTAGACGATGATCTAGAAGAGTGTAATGAAGCATTTGAAAAATTTCAACAATATGTACACAAATTAAATGATGAGAGCGAACAAACACGAGCTAATAATGGTCTAAACAACAACAATAACCCATCAACTAGCGCAGCAGCAGCCGAAGCTGCACCTGCTAAAGTAACTCAAAACAATGAATCGACAGTAATTACAAATGTCAAAAGCAAGAGTAATAACAAAAACATTCCACCTATTAATACATTTGATGTAGAATCAAAAGAAATAATCGAACTTATTAAAAATGGTCTAACAAACCTCGACGATTATAAAAGAGTTCGCGGCTATCTTGAAAAAGCCAACGTCAAATATTATTCATATACACCTAAATGCCTAAAAACAAAGACATATTTACTGAAAGGCCTAAACGGTAATACCAACTGTGAAGAAATTCTCAACGAGCTTTGCAGCTACCAAAACGACAACCTCAAAATTCTTAAAGTAAGCCCATTTACCACTAAAAAATCAATACAGCGAAATATACAGCTGCCAATATTCATGGTCCAAGTAACCGCTGAAAGCAATATTAATGAATTGAAAGCAATCAATTGTATTTTATACCATTGCATTAAATGGGAGCATCTACGTAGACCTCAGATCCCACAGTGCAGAAATTGCCAAAACTTCTATCATAGCGCCGCCAACTGTAATATGCCACCGCGGTGTGTGAAATGTACCGGAACACATAACAGCAAAGATTGCCCTTCCTCAGATGGAGAAAATACAGAAAAGAAAAACCTATACTGTGTACTATGCAAAAAATCAGGGCACCCTGCATCCTACAGGGGATGCGAACGATAATAAGGAGCTACAACAGAAGTTAAGACTGAAAAAGCAAAATCTAGCTATAACTAAGACCAACAACACTAACAACCCAAATAGATTCACTAACTCTAACTTAAGCTATGCAAATGTAACTAGAGAAGCTCACGGAACATTAAACACTCCCTACGATCAAAATATTCAAAATTCATTTCTAGTAGAATTAAAAAATACAATTTTATCTTTAAGTAATCAAATCACAAACCTTCAAAAACAACTAGAATTGCAGACGGCTAGAGTCGATGCAATATGTGGTTTAATGGACTCAGTATGAGCGTTGGACCCATGCAGGCTATTACTAAACCCCAATTAAATATTATTTCCCTTAACGTCAACTCTCTCATAAGTTTATGTAGGAGACTAGATCTAAGTGAATTTGTGAAAAACAAAAAGCCAGACATATTATTACTTAATGAAACTAAATTAAACCCGAAGCACAAACTAAAATTTGTTGGATATAACTTGATAAGGAAAGATAGGTCGGCCGGTATGAGAGGTGGTGGCACAGCAATACTAATCAAAGAAAACATTAAATTCACCAAAGTCTTTAACCGCAAAATTGATCATCTGTCATGCCTTGAAACTTGCATAGTTAAAACACATATGCCCCCGAATAACATATTATATATAATAGCAGCATATTACCCAGCAGGAAATAATAACGATGTATTTAAGACAGAGTTTAACACAGTTTTCGAAGCTTTAAATCTCGAGCAACTCAATCACTATTATATATTAGCAGGGGACCTTAACAGTAAGCACATGGACTGGGGAAATGCCCAAGATAATCCTAAGGGCAGAGCGTTAAAAGATTGGCTTACCACAAATGAGTTAAAATTTAGATGCAATATGTATGCTTCTGTATCACCTTCATACATGAGAGCAAGCTCTTTTTTGGATGTCTGCATTGCTGACCACAGATTAAATATACTAAAATCCAACGACACCGTCAACTGTTTAAAATGCCTTCACTATGACAGCGATCACAACGCCATAGAAATTATAGCTCGCAGAGACGATAACTTTTTTACACTACTGGCCAACACAGAAGAAGAAACATTGGACTACAAAAAAACCAATTGGAAAAAATTCAAAAATACCTTGACTTCAGAACTCCAGAACGTTATCCGAACACCAGAGAATAGAAACCTAAATAATATTGAGATCGACCACCACTTGGATAAGCTAAACAATATTATACTAACTGCCATAGAAAAGAGAGTCCAGAAAACAAAAACTAACAGCATTACTCATAACCTAACCAAAATACCAGTGTTAAAAACATTACTTCTAGAAAAAAGTATAACTCTTACCAATATAAAAAAATATAACCGGCTACAACTACAGTGCTCTTTCAGCAACATACAACAAGAAAAGACAAAAGTAAAACTAATCAAGAAACTAATCCAGGAAAATATCAAAATACATATAAACAATCAATTAGAACATAAACTCTCTCACATTAGTACTAGCGATCCATCAAAAATATCCACTGTTAAAAACTCGTTTCTCAAAAATCAAGATGAGACCATCAGTCACCTTTCTATCCCCTTTGCTTCATCCGAATTGATGCAAGAAGCGGGACTAGATAGCTCTTTAATTGAAAAGAATTTGGCAACCAACAGCTACATTATTAAAAACAACAAAGACATAGTAGATGTGATTGGCGTCCACTTCGAAGCAGTCCACTCTTCAAAACAGAATGTGCGTACTAATCTAGTTCACTCACAAGTTGATGCATGCTTCAATGAGTTTTTAAGAACAAAAACTTTATTTGATAGCATCGAATCGCAGAAAACAACATTTAGCAATGAAAAAAGAGCAAATGATCTTAACGAAGAACAGACTGAAAGCTTCTTCATTCTTCCTAACGACCTCGTAGGGGTATTCGCAAATTTTAAAGGTAAATTGTCATCAGGCTTGGATCAAATACCAAATATCATTCTAAAAAATCTTCCCTCAGGGATAATTTTAGAATATTGTACTCTATTTAACAACATGTTCAACAATGCATATTTCCCACCTTGTTGGAAAAAGGCTAAAATGATTGTTATACCAAAAAAAGACAAAGAAAAAAATAATATTAAAAATCTTAGGCCAATCAGCTTGCTTCCAAATATTAGCAAAGTCTTCGAAGTGGTAATAAATATAAACATCAATAGAATACTCGAAAATAACAACCTGGTCAGCCCAAAACAATTTGGCTTTAAATATGGACATTCGACTATTCATGCTATCAACCTTCTAGTCTCGGAAATAAACTGGAACTGGAATAAAAAAAATGTCTCAGGAGCTTGCTTCCTTGATATCGAAAAAGCGTTTGACCAAGTTTGGATAAAAGGACTTATAACAAAACTTATCGGATACAAATTTCCTCTCCATCTGATTATATTAATTTACAATATGCTCTGTAATAGAACATTCTCGGTATGGATAAATAATATAAAAAGCAGTCGAGATTACTATATAAAAAATGGATTACAGCAAGGAACTGTAAATGCCCCCACCCTTTTTAACATATTCATACTAGACCTACTGCATAAAATTGACAATATAATAGCCTTCGCAGATGATGTTGTTATTTATCACTCAGACAGTACAATTGCCAACATAAACACACATCTCCAACTTAAATACAATACTGTAGAAGAATATACAACGGACTGGCATCTCAAATTAAACACCAACAAATGTGAAAATATCCTATTTCGCCCCCCTATCAAAAAATGCAACTTCTTCTTCTTCTTATTTGGCGCTGTAACCGCCTAAGCGATTTTGGCCGAGTCCAAAACAGCACGCCAGTCATTTCTCTTCTGTGCTAACT
>NW_016159141.1:88203-95885 GCF_001687245.7 Rhagoletis zephyria
GCATATACTTAGATAAGTTCTTGTACTACAATCACCACATTAACAACCAAATAAAGAAAACAACTAGAGCATATTATGCTTATAAGAAAATGTTCTCGACGAAATTTCTCCATAGCAGACTAAAATCTATCATGTATCGTTCATTAGTAAGACCTATACTCACATATGGGTGTCCTATTTGGTATAACTTGTCCCCATCATACATGGAAAGGCTAAGAAAACTGGAAAGAAGGATTCTGAGATCATGCACTTCCTTATATAGGACAGCAAAAAGTAACTACACAAAATATGTAACGAATGCAAAAGTGTATAACACAGCCAAAGTACCCAGAATCGACTGTCATATAATAAATCTAACTAGGAGACACATAATGCGCTGTCTTTACAATGATAATAACACTCTAATACGTGCACCTTACCACGAAAGCGATGAATATTTCCTTTCAACCATTAAAAATGGATTTACACCACCGGAATCATTCCTCTATCTTGATAAGAACGGTTTTATACAAAATAAGGACCATATACCGATTATTTATCACATATTTAGAAGAGCCAACGTTAAAACAGTTACGTCAAAAGTCCTTAACAGAGAAAACCAACGTTTTGATACATACATCTCCCCCGTAAACAAAATAGAAGCCCTTTCTATTAATAAAAAATGCTGGTGGCTAAACAATACGCAATCGTAAACACTAATTCATGCCGGATACCCGACATAACTTCCTTTTAAACCATTTTATCTTCTATTAAAAATAATGCACTGTTTTTACAGGTTTTTTTCTCTGCAATATAATCATAAAATACTATAAAAGCTTCAAATTAAAGCAGACACATCTAAATACCATAGGGGTATTCTCGAAGTGTTGCACGTAGCACGTATTGCACGAAATGCAAAAATACTATTCAAAATTTGCAAGAGTACGAGAGCACCCCTATTGCAGAACTGTAGTTGCATTCAAGTCAAACAGCTGATTACATATGTGACATTGTTTTTACCTATCAAAAAACAAAACAATTAATGAACACAAAAATGCCGCGCACTTCTGAAAAGCAAAAAATTATAAATTTTCTGATTGAACAAGCTGCTTTCGACATTCTGCTTCAGGATGGTAGTTATTTACCTACATTTGTATATGTATATTTACTGTATTAAACTTTATTATCCTATCGATTCGCTTTCATTGCTAATTTAAAATTTCTAGATGAAGCTAGTTTCTGGGAGATTATGGAAAATTTGAATGAAGAACTTATAATCACTTTATCGAACTATCGGGGAAGTTTTCAACAAGTGCCTAAAAGTTTGGAATGGAGAACCACTATCCTTCCACAATTAGACGAATACCGTTTTCAGCAGATGCTTAGAGTTACGAGAGACCAATTTACATTTATACTGTCTTTGATTAGAAACAATATCGAATTTAACAAATCGCACTCTGTTAGACAATATTCGGTGGATCATCAACTGGCCATAGTTTTATTTCGTTTAGGCTCATCTGGCGAAAATGCGGCTATTAGGAAAATAGCTTCAGTGTTTGGAGTTGGTGATGGTGAAACTATTTACAAAATAACAAAGAGAGTCTTTCAAGCTTTCTTGGAACTCAAGTCCAAATATATTTACTGGCCGGATGCTGCTGAAAGGCAAGAAATAGTGAAAAACACGTATAATGAGATGCCACATTGTATAGGATACATCGACGGTACTGAACTGAAACTTGCCGAAGCACCAGTGAAAAACCATACAACTTATTTTTCTAAAAGTCGGATATACTCTATCAAAGCGCAAGTTGTATGTGACCATCAACTGAAGATTCGACATGTTGTAGTCGGACATTATGGAAGTGTTCACGATGCTCGCATGTTTCGTACTAGTACCCTCTGTACTGAAGAAGATAATTTTTTTTCTTTTGACCAATGGTTAGCAGGAGATTCTGCTTATCCCTTACTAAAAACCATCATTACCCCATATCGATCAAACTCCCAACAGTTGGACTACGCCAGACGCAAGGCCTTTAACTTACGCCATAGTAGATTTCGCGTGAGGATAGAACATTGTTTTGGGCTCCTTAAGGAGCGTTTTGGAAGCCTGAAAGAGCTGCGAGTTCGCATTCAAGATGAGAAGAGTCATAATTTTTGTTCAACTTGGTTCCTTGTTTGCTGCATATTGCATAACATACTACGAACCCCATCTCATGATGTAGATTATATGTATAACGTACTTGAAGATGACGAGGAACTGGATGAGCTTACTATGAATGAAATTGGTCAAAATAGTAGTCAAGCAGAATCCAAACGCAGCTATTTGTGTGCATTAATGCTAGGCGATTAATAAAATACTAAAAATTTATCATTTCTTATGAACCTACCTTAAGATTGGTTCGTTCCTAAAAGGATGTAAAATATTTATTAAACAAACAATTTTTTATTTAATAATAGAAAGTGTTTATTCGTTTAATTAATTTAATTTCATTAATATAATTTAATTTAATTTAATTAAAGTAATTTAATAGCAACAAAAATCAAAATGACGCTGTTGGCAACTTATTTTTATTTATTTATTGTTAATAATCTTCATTTACATAAAACATGGGTCGATCCATATCAGAAACAACATAAATAAAAGTCTCAAAGCTTGCACAAAGTTCACAAAAACTAATTAAACTTAAAAAAATATTAATCAAAATTAAAATTTTTTTAGTTAGATTTCCTAGAAACAGTTTGAGTAAGCAGCCTTGTAGCCAATTCAAATTAGAATAATAAAGTGTAAGTTTCAAGTCGATAAAAATGACCGTTGATTTTTTACAATTATTTTCGTGGAGGGTGAAATTTTGAATTTTTGTAAGTTTAATTAGTTTTTGTAAACTTTGTGAAACCTTTGAAAGTTTTATTTATTTTGTTTCTGATATATATATATATCGACCCATGTTTTATGTAAATGAAAATTATTAACGATAAATAAATAAACATAAGTTGCCAACAGCATCATTTTAATTTTTGTTACTATTATCTTGTTTGCAGCTGAACATACATAACTTTTATATTTATAAATAAAAGAACTTTATATGCACTTATCAAGTTCGCATTTTTTAACTTGTTTTTCTTATTTCATTTGTACTTCTGTCGTTTTATATACCCTTGTGGTCAGCTGATTAAGTTAAGTGATATTTTGACTAGTTTTGACTATTTTTCTTTTGTTTATTTAATGTTTATATTTTTTTTAAAAAGTTTGGCACTTTACCTAACTAGCGCCACGTAAATCCAAATTTCAAACTTCGTACCAAAATTATGAAAATTCAACAAACTTTAACATTTGCACAGGAAAATCTTAAACTTTTTATTAAGATATTTAAGAAAAATTTTGGGTATACAGTTTGGTAGTTCATTAAATTTTAGTAGATTAAAGTGCAAATTTCCAGACGCTAGAAAATCGCGTTGATTTTTAATAATTTTTTTTGGCTGATTACGTGGCACTAGTTAGGTAAAGTGCTAAACTTTTATAAAAAAAATATACACATTAGTCAGCTGACCACAAGTGTATTTTTTTTTATAAGTAAAAAAGAAAACTATTTGTACTTCTTATCAATTTCGTATCTGGAAATTCTCTCTTTCATTTCTATTTCTAGTTTTTTCAATTCTAACTCTTTCTCTTTCCACTTGTCTTCACTTTCTAGTTTTTTCATTTCAATATCGAGTCTTTTTTCTTCTACTGAAACTTTCTTTTCTTGTATTTCACTTTCCTTCTCAAACTTTGCCCGCTCGAATTCCATTTTGTTTTTTTCAAAAGCAATTTTTTCTTTTTGTACGGCTGCTAGTTGGCTAATGGACGGTTTGGGAGCAGTACGGGGTGCCACTTCCCTAGGAAAGCTAGACGAGGAGGAAGAAGCTGGTGCTGTAGCTGGTGCGGCACTTGAATTGTCAACAGCAGTTTCGTTCACTAGCTCAGGACTACTTGGAGATACAATAGTTGGACTGGCAGGAGAATGCTGTGGTGGACTTGGACTTGACACATCCGTGGACACTAGAAGTGGCTGAATGTTTGCGAACCTCTTACCAAACACTTCCTTTAGCCTATCGAAATGTGGGCACGTTTTAGCCAATTTTTCTGAAAACAAATACATAAGTATTTCTAATTCACATTTTAAATATAATAGCTTGGGAGACTTAGAAGCTTTAAGAATAAAAACATCACTCTCTTTTACTTCAATACCACAGTAGATTGTAAAGGCAAAAATGTATGTACATGCATCCGCGGTTATATCTTTTCATCTGGTGCGGTTTAGAAATGAAAGTGACGTTTTGTATTTTGTATAGTCCCGAAGTCACACTTTATAATAACATCTACTTACCTTCTATGGTTACGCCATCACTTTTATGCAATAGTCCTGCACCAGTACCCGACAGCCAATCGTTGGCCTTGTTGTAAAGAGATTTCAAATGCCGCACCTTCCACCGTACTAATTCCCAAGTAACATTTAACTGCGTTTTCTCCAGAAAACGTTTGTAAAAAAACTTAGCCGATGGAGCCTGTGAGAATAAAAGCAACAATTAATCTATGTAAATAATACATTTTTATAAAGATTAATCAGAACATACCTCAAAATCTTCCTCCTGGTGGAGGAAATCAATTATAAGCAACACCTCTCGCTCAGTCCATTTATGGTTCGGTTCCTGTCTTGCCTTTTTTGTTGGGGGTGCACCATCTTGATCCATTTTAATCTGAAATTGAGAAATAAAGCTATATTATTCCTAAAATAAAAGAAAATTAATAAATATCTACCTTTCGCTGCAAAATCACCATAAAATGAATAACAATAAACAGCTGGCACAGAGTCGCATTTACCTTGCTACGCTTTCTTGCAAAATATATACATGGGTTTAGACGTTGCATATTTTGCATCTATAGGAAATGTTGTTTCCCATATATTTTGTTGTTGTATGTTTGCAAATTATGCAATCCTTGCAATCCGTGCAACATGCAATGGCTTTGCAAGATTTGGAGAATACCCCTCATCTGTTTAGGCGCGTCTGCTAACACCAGGCGCCTAAATACATGCTATGTACTGCACGAAATTTCAAGCTCATGCGACTTATAGTTCCGGAGTTATAGCTGATAAAACATTCTAGGTCCATGGTACATGCCGCGCCCCCTTTTACAAACTCTCTTAAATATACCCTACTATAAGCACCCACTATAGATACGTCTGCGTACCAAATTTCAATTTCACGTGACATATGATTGCGAAGTTATAGCTGATACAATTTTCCACGCCTATGGGATGTGCCACGTCCCTTTTTACACACTCATGTATATATAGCCTACTGTAAGGACCTACCGAAGATATGTCTGCATACCTTATTTCAGTTTCATGTGACTGATGGTTGTGAAATTATAGCTGATAAAAATTTCCACGTCTATGGGATGTGCCGCGCCCCCCTTTTACACCCCCCTTACTGCGCCCCTCCTTACTGCGCCCCCTTACTGTAAGAACCTACCATAGTTATGTCTGCATACCTAATTTCAAGTTCATGTGGCCTAAAGTTCCGGAGTTATAGCTGATAAAATATTCCTATGGGATGTGCCGCGCCCACTTTTGCAAACTCATTTATATATACTCTACTATAAGTACCTACCATATATACGACTGCATAGCAAGCTTTAAGTTCATGTGACTTATATTCCCGAAGATATGGCTGATTAAAAGTTTCACGCCTATGGGAGGTGCCACGACCCCTTATCGAATCCCAATTTTTTTGTCCTTATTATAGGCCCGGGCGTCATGGCAACACTCTGTCAGAATTTCGTTCGATTCTGACCGTCGGTTTAGACTTCAACCAGGCACATACATACATACATACTTAGACAAATATAGAGTGTATATGTATCCTTCTCTCAGTGTAAAATAATTCTTGAGAATATCCCGACCCCAGCGCACCCTATAGTGTAATTTTTTAGTCCAAATATTCCTCTTTAATAGGCTAAAAATGTTCTAAATATGAACCAAATCTGCAACTAAATGCATTTTTTAGGAATATCCCGGCTCCATCGCCACCTAGCGGTTAAATTTTTAGTTGGAATATTTCCCTTCAAGGTACTGACATATGTTCCAAATATGAACGAAATCGGTTCAGCCGTTTGGTAGTTTAGTGACAAACAATATACGGAAAACTCTATTAAATTGTGAAATCGTGACGTCTCAGCTTTCTTCATTTTTCGGCAACAACAACAAAAAATTTCAAATGTTTTTAAATCAGAAAACCTACCACACGGAAGGTCCAAAAATGTGCTTTTTACAGAATTGAAATCGGTTCAGCCATTTGGTCAGGCATCGCGGTCATACGAAAAACATTTCATTTTTATTACCTTCCTTTTATTAGCTCGGGATGTAACTATGTAATATTTATACGCCTAAAAGATGCAGCGATTTCTATTCTCAAGTTACATACCTGATGACAGTACGAATGGAAATTATAATAGCGAGGTTTTAGTTTTTTAAACTATAATTTTATTATATATATAGACTAGTGTAATATTAAAAGATTTTAGTTTNTATATAGACTAGTGTAATATTAAAAGATTTTAGTTTTCTTGTTACGCCACTGAAGGCGAATAATTTTTATTTTGGTCTTACTTTCGCCACTGAGGGCGGTTGGCTTGACATTGACCTTCTTATGCATCTACTTGTTCTATTTATACTTATTTCTATGTACATGGGCGTCTTAAGCTGACGTTCTTATTCCCGTGTACTTTCTTACAAATTATACATGGGCGTCCTACGTTGAAGTTCTTATTCCCATGTTCTAAATGGAGCAATCGCTGCATACAACCAGCGGTCAACATATTTTGGGTAAGTCAACTGAGGCAGCGTTCAGTGTTATGGCTTAGTACGTTGTAAGTACTATGGCCAATGCTTCAGTCAGCAGAGTCGATGATCGCTAATATTGTTTAATACATTGTATGTGCGGCAGTGCACTTAGCGACATGGGCAGTGGCCTCCCCATGATCGGAGTCTTGCTGACTAGGCATTATTGATTTGTATTTACGCAACAAAACAGCGTTCAATATTTTGGATTATTAAATGCCGTTCTGTTGTATGTTGTAAGTGTGTGTGTGTGCTGTGTGTGTGAAGTGTCAATGGACTGCGACTTTAATGTTTCTTTATTTGAGTTTACTTTTAGCTGCTGTTTATGTTGACTGCGTTTGCATGCTACACCTCCATTTTTCAGAAGAATGTTCATATAACTGAAGTTTTATGGACATTCTTTTACAATGTTATTTTATTTAAATCTATTAGTTATTCTTATTAAAAAAAAATTTTATTTTCTTTTTGTTATTATTATTGATGATCATCATTATTTATTATATTATACATATTTTTTTTATTTTTTATTTATTGTATATATCTTAAGTCTGTTTTTATGTACTATTTGTTCTTTATTAGTCTTAGGATCCATTATATTTACATTTTCTCTTAATAATAGATTTTTAATTTTATATGGGCCTATATATTTTTTATCTAATTTGTGCCCTGATTCATTTTTTAATAAAACTAAGTTTATTAAAAGTAAAATGCCTAATGCTGCTTCACAAGGTAATTAACTCTCATGAGCCCAAATACCTTGTTGAACGAATTCAATTCACGAGATCGGCCCGATCACTTAACCTGCTTAGTATGACATACAGT
>NW_016159142.1:0-29839 GCF_001687245.7 Rhagoletis zephyria
ACCGAGACAAATTCTTGTATTTTTGCTTTGAATAGAGAAAGCCTGATTCGTTACATTTCCAATGGTATCCCATTTTTGTAAATAGAGCAAGAAATATTGAACTCATAACGGAATTTTGTTGACCCAACTTGACTTTTTTATCGATATTTTCCACGCCCATAATTAAAACAAAAAAAANATTGAACTCATAACGGAATTTTGTTGACCCAACTTGACTTTTTTATCGATATTTTCCACGCCCATAATTAAAACAAAAAAAAAATGTATTTTTAAGTCCATTTCTGTCAGTTTATAATTCCTTGTTATAGGGAAATTCTAAATGTAAATTCTGGGCATTTTAGCCTTTGAAGTTAGTTAAATATCACAGTTTTTGCATTTTTAAAAATTGCAGTTATATAATAGGGTGGCGTGACAGTAACTATAAATTACCAATTTTTTTGTAAAAAGCTTTGCCTATCTTATAACGTACCTTGTGCAAAATTTCATTAATCTATCTTCAATAGTTTTCGAATTACAGGATTAAAAGCAGCTAGATTGGTCAAATCTTTTCCTATTTGTAGATACATACAATTTATACATACATACATGAAAAACGCTCATTTGATAGAATAACGTCACATTAAAAACATTATTTAAGCTTATTTTATTAGGTAGCAGAAATGGCTTCCAGTCTCTTTTTTTAAGCTGTGTAAAAATTTCATAATCAGATCACTCAAATTTTGTTTTTCTGAAATTCAACACTTTTCCACTTTGCGTAGCAACAATACTTAAAAAATAACTAAATCTTTGACCAAACTAAGAAATCATATTAAACTTTGATGCCAGCTTTGTGCAATTTTTCTTAAGGGGAAAATTTTCAACAAGCTCTAAATCCGTTTTATTATGGCACTTTTGATCTTTTTTTAACTTAAGACGTTTTTAGAGAAAACGTACATATATATGTACACATATATGTTTTACACAAGTTGTGTTTCTGTAAAACGCTATTTTTTTATCACCGATTAATTAAGTTTACAACTGATTTGTTTGTTCTGGCTATTTTCTGTCTTTTTTGTATTGTTTAAATTTTATAGCGATTTGTTTCGCATTTGTTTATCAGCATTTATTGTGCTATTGCTTTACTTAAAAAACAAACCTTTTGGTATATGTACATATGTATTTATGTACATACATATGCATTGAAAAATGTATGTATGTATGTATGTATGTACTTATGTGCTATTGGAATTTCGTTAATTGAATATAAAATAGATTTTCATTTATTGAAGTCACGCTTTGCTCACGGGAACGTATGAACTTATTAACTAATTGCAAACAACATACATACAACATACATATGAACGTACGTACGTTTATACTTCTACGCACGACGTAGTTAAATAACAAACAAATATCAAACGCAGCACATATTTCTATTGCGTACGAAGTTTATGTCATTCTGATAATTTTATTTAGAAGTGTCTGTTTATTGATCGCGAAATAATCGATAATGGTAAGCATGAATCTATTTAGCACCGAAAAATTTTACAAGCGATTCTTAAAACGTCAGTCTTTCGACACTGGGTTCATAAATTCGTGGATGAATCGTTACAAAACTTCTTCTGGGGCTTTATTACTCGTATATGAGAAAATATTACGAGTTGTGTTTTTTTTTAGTGTCACTCCCTTCTCTCGGCTGAAAAAAATCATTATTCTTGAATTTGTTTCAATGAATGAAGTTCCAGAAATAAGTTCAATGAAAAAACCTTAAAACCTTTATTAAGGCGAAAAAGTACCGAAATTACTAGTTTTTTCATTATCACTAGAAAAAAGCATAATTTTTGTTGTTAATAACTTTTGGAAGTTTTCGGATAGAATGTTCCTATTAGAGGCAATAGACGTTGTCATCAAGTACAACATATATGCGGAGTTTTAAAAGTGTGCCACCAAATTAAAAAAAAATGCCAGCAAGCAGATTGTCTGTCGCAACTCTTAAGTTATTTTTGAAATTTCACTTTTTTCCAATTTTAATAATTTAAGATACTTCAAAGTGTTAAAATTAAACGGTGAAAATGTTCTTCTTGCCAAAACGAACGAATCTAGTGTAATAAAACTAGTGTGTCACCAAATGAAAACAAATTGTATGGGGTAAAATAGGACTATGATTTGAGAAACTAAAATTCCATTTTTACAATTTTTATTGGCACACTCGAAATTTATGCTAAAATGGTTATATATACATATGTATGAAGAAAGTAATATATATACATATATGTGCATAAGGAATACTGTGTAAAAATCTCCTACGCCAATGTTTAATTATTTTCAATAAGTTATATGACTTTTAAGTAAAGGCCTGCATTAGATGACTGCGAATGGTGCTACGAGGCGTATACGTTATATACGCAACTACGGGTATATGAGCACGAGTGGTTACTTTTACTTTTTTTTAACCGATTGGGGCCGTTGGATCGAATCCCAGTTGAAGAAGTCTGATGGGGAGATGTGGTGATCTTCGAAATAGCAGCTATACTTTCTACCAAAATGTAAATTATGGTTTTTTCATTAAAAACGGCCTCAAGCTTAATAAAATTGTTGAAAATAATTTTTTAACCAACATCATAAAAATGAGCAGGTTATCAATTTTTATATGATAATTAAAGTCGGTTTTGTTTTTTGCTTAAAAATTACTTGTAACTATATCTTTTTAAAATTTTAATTTAAATACATTTTTGCGTTGGAATCTTGTTCTTAATACATGCATGTTCTAAGATAAGTGTGCCCCCATTTTCGATCAACAACACGTTTTTGTCCAAAAATGTAACAACTCGTGAGATTTGCTCATATGAATACTTATATATAAAAAAATTAAAAAAAAAAATTATTTTAAATTTATTATTTAAACATAGTTTCCTAATTAGTTTAAAAACTCAATACAATAATTTTATTTTAAGCTATTTATATAAAAGTGAAAAGTTTTAACAAGTGATATAGGCTTTCTGGTCTGATACTCGCCGTAAAAAGTCGAAATTTTGAGAGAATTTCGTTTCCATCTATACAAGTTCGATTTACCTGCATATATAAAATATCGACGTTTGAACGATCTACAATGGGGTTACGCCTTCAAAAATACTCTTCCGATTATCTTCTAAATGTTCGCTGGGATAGACACACACATACATATGTATGTATGCATATGAAATACATAACGTCAACACTTAGCGATAAAATCAAACATTTCTTAGAGAATGAGCTTAAGTGTCACTTGGTGATATATTTGGTTTCCAGAAAGTTAAATTCTATGACGTCGCAAGTACATACATATATTTGAGATATTTATCACTTAATGTTTCTGGTGCTACCTTGAATAAGGTTATTATTTTTCGAGTGTTTTGATTTTTTTACTTATGTAAACAGCTTTTAATCAAAACTAGCCGCTTATAATCATCAAAATCTACACACAAGTGCCTTCATTAGTGAAATCATGCGGTTAAGACTTGACGAAAGCCTTCGATAAAAAAAAACATATGTAGCAGAAAAACTAAAGACACGTATATACATACGTATTTTTAAAATATTCCATGGAATTCAATATACAGAATAAGCTCCAAATAGAACTTGCCTGACCAACCCTCTGTGAGAATCACAAACGAATTAGTTAATGATTAACGAATACTAACGAATTAATAGCTGCTATATATTATACCTTTGGGGTCACTCCCGGTACTAGGCTTGCCAACCGTGGCCACAAAATATTTTTGTGAGTTTTCATGTTTGTGTTGGCAAGCCTATCCGGTAAAGAAACATACTTCGTAGTTTCCTCCATTCAGAAGGTGCCTAAGCTCTACTCTGTGTGCCACCTGAGGCATAAATATGACTGCTCCCATTGCAGGCTAATATGCCAACTGTAGTACGCTTTGTAATCTGAGCAGATTGGACTTGGTGGTCCAAAGTACACTAAGACGCCTGGTGTTGTTTTTAAAGGACTTCAAACTTATGTATGTTTATCAGTTGTATGTAAACTTAATTAACCGGCCATAAAAACAACGTTCAACAAAAACACAACTTGTGGAAAACATACATTAGGGTGCATCACTCTACATAAGAATTTATTATTTCGAAGAAATATTACGATTTACGTGAGCTGGGCCGAATTGAAAATACCTTCAAAAACAGAGTTTTTTTTTAAAGAAAGTCAGCTGATAGCAGAGTTTAAGCTTCAAAAGTCTGTATAAAGATAATAAAAAAGTGTTATCAACGGAATCAAAATATACAGATAATGAGATTTTTGGAGGTGCATATTTTCAAATTGGTCACGTAAATTTGAATATTTTTCCTAATGGAAAAAAGTACCGCATTTTGTTTTGTTTGGAGAGCGATGCACCCTAATGTACATCCACGCATTGTTTAGACCAAAAGTGAAAAATATAATGGAATTCATGTAGAATTTTTGAAATTTTCCAAAAATCTGGGGCACCCTAATGTATGAATTTTTACATTTAAAGACTGAACACTACCTAATGCTATTTAAGTATTTAGTAAACAGCTTTATATACATATATTAATCGCGCCGCAATTTTTTTGTTGCTTTTTACCATATTTATATGCTTGATATGGAATTACCGCAACTTTGTTTGCATTCAAATAATTATTGTCAGCTTTAATCGCGTGAAAACCAACGTACCTACAAGCGAAAATTGAAAGCTTATTGCGCGCTTGCAATTTATAAAATAAAAAAAGTAAATAAATGCAGATTTGCACGCACATACATACATACATATGCGCTTAGTATTTAAAGAATTTGGAGCAATTGCAGTGCATCAAGTTCGACGACCGGACGCACACGCAAAGCTTAAGAAGAGGAAGCAGCAGAAAACAAAATGATTGCATATGTACATACTTATGTATATGTATATTTGAGCTCTCAATTTAAATAAAAAACAAAACCAATGCTGTGTGTATAAACTAGCGAAAACAGACGAGCGAAGAATTAGAGCAAAACAAAAGAAAAAACAAACGAGCAGAGAAATGGCAAAAAGCTACTTAAAATGAAAATGTAATACAAGCGCATATTTGTTTTGTTTTTTTTTTACTTATAAATAGTTATACTTAGTTAAGCCCGTCTGCACATTTTTTACGCTACGAATCTTCTCGCAATTTAAAAATAAATAAATATAAACAGATTTCTGTCGTTGTTGCCGATTTAGCGAAGACGCGCCAATTTTCGCTGTGTATTCGAATGAATTCAAAAACATATAAACGGTGAAAAGAGACAACGCAACAAGTTGTTGCTGCAAAACTAACTCCTCAACGTTGCCAAATGACTTTGCTCTCGATTGTGCAGCGTTGTTTTATTTGATTTTTAAATTGCATGCGATATTTTTGCGAGTGGTCGTTTTGGATGTATGTATGTACATATAATATACATTGTATGTGTATTTGAATACATACATATATGTAAATGACATATACATATGTACGTACATACATACATTGTATAGTAGAGCTTTCTTGACACCAGACCAAAGTCACGCATGCATGTCATATCGCTCGTTTGCACATTTGTGGGGGTAACATTGCTCTCTTACTGCTTTCCAACGCCTGTTTGTATGCTTGTCATTTCACCAACGAGGTCATTGCTTCAGCCACAAAGTTCTTTAATGAAAAGTAAGAAAATAATACCCAAAAAAAAAGTTTGTCGGTTTTTCATTACAGATAAAGTTTTTATACCCGAGCGCACTTGTGCACAAGGGTTTATTAATTTTGTTCACATAACGGTTGTTTGTAACAGCCAAAACGAATCGAGATAGCTATAGACAAATGCTCAGAATGAATAGAGAAGTCGATTAAGCCATGTCTGTCTGCCCGTCTGTCCTTCAGTCCGTGAACACGATAACTCGAGTAAAAATTGAGATATCTCAACGAAATTTGGTATGTAGGTTTCTTATAAATTTGGTGCATTTAATAACCTTAGTACAAGAAAGAAATTCGTTGAAAATTATCCAAATTGGACTAAAATTACACCCACTTCCCGTATAACGGTAAATTTCAGGCAGCCGAAAACTCCGATATTTCAATAACTGAGGACGCTCATTTACTCCAAGTTAATAGTTACAACAATCTCCTAACAATAACAATAAGACTGCTATAGACTTTTAGGAATTGGGCGTAGCACCGCCCACACAGGCTAACAAAAATGGAAAAAAGTTTGGTGCGGCAAATGTTAAAGATACTTTCGATAGACTTTTTTATGCTGATTACGAAATTCAATTAATTACAATTTTGAATAATCAATAAATCGCACAGCACTAATTGTTTGTGATCGAAAATATTTTACTGAGCTTGAGGCCGTTTTTAATAAAAAAAAGTGTGGAAAAACAACAATAATTTACACATAGGTAGAAGTTATATGTAGGTGCTATTTCGAAGATCACCACATCTCGTTATCAGATTTCTTCATCGCCGTCACTGGGGATCGACATCGTATTACAAAGCCAGTGATCTACCCACTGAGCTAAGTTCGCCATGTAAACTGTTGTAGCTTTATCCACTTCTTCATATTGTAAGTGTGGCATTGGTTTGACAACAACGGAGACCAATCTCCATTGCTAAAAAAAGCTGTTAACGCATACAAAAACTATGCCTTTGAGGTATCGACATCACTGTCCAAGCAATTGGTTTGAGCTTAAGAATATCATCATTAGTTTTTCGTTTTTGGCCGTCTTACTACAACTTTTAGGTTGATTTCAAGCTTTAGGCCGGTTAATAAATAAATTGTTGAAATTCATATTTTATTTAATAACCAGCCTGAAGCTTAAAGAATATCTTGAAAACCATTAAAACGATTTGAACGACAAAATTTATTTGGTTTCTTAGCTATTGTAAGGACTTATTTAGTGCCCCTTGTATATAAAAAAATATGATGATACCAGCTTAAGTGATAAAAAAGTGCACACATACATACATACATACATACATATGCGCATATCTCATCTAACTTTTCACGTAAACACATTTACATTCTGTACAACAACACAGCAGCAGCGGCAGCAAAAAGGCAGACAGCTGTGAGTAAAAGGCATAAAATTGCGTCTATTGTATGTAATAGCTCAAGCCTATCTAGTGGATTTTCCGACAAACATACAGACAAGCCAGCAAGCAGACAGCCGGAAAATTCTCCGACAACAGGCTATTGTGCAATATCGTTTTTTTTTTCTGACTGTGTAGGCCTTGGGAATTTAATAAATTCACTTTTATTGTATTTGCCAAACACTTCTGCAGCCTTGTGCACAGATGTGCACATGGATATACATACATATGTAGGTGTACAAGTATGTGGATGTACGAGCATTTACTATAAGCTGTTGATGCTCCAAAATCGATGACAAACTTGTAAGTACATAGATGAGCACTTTGTTAGTGCCTCACATTTTATAGTAACATATGTATGTACTAGGGATGTTAATCCCGGGACCCCGGTGCTTGTTGAGTCCCGAAAATACAGGGATTATTTGCCAAGAATCCCAAGATTTTCGGGGTTTGTAATTTGCACTGGTGGCGATAATAGAAACGCCTTATGTTGACCAATTTTTACTATACATATATATTTCTTTTCAATTTCAATTTTAATTTTACACACAAAAAAATCTATATACATATTCACGAACCCAGGGCCATAACATATATGCAGTAAATTTGCGTTTATATATTTTTTTTTATTCTACAGAATTTTGTCCCTTATCTGGTACCGATACTTTTATTCTACATTGCACTGAATTTTTTAAAGAATTTCTGGAGTTAATCGAATTATAAAGTCCGTTTAAAAAAATCCTAAAACTAAAGACGCTGTTTTACTATATTTGGTCCATCATTTCGTGAGTATATTAATAGCTTCGTGTGTTTTGAAATGCTTTTGTTTCAACCTGTTGCAAACTTTTTAATCAGCATTTTTCGAAAAATTGTAGGTACGCAGTTTTATAGCCCATTAAATTACAAGAGGATAAAGTGCAAGTTTCCAATGGCTAAAAATACCGTTACTATTTAATATTTATTTTTCTGCTGGTACACATCGTAAAAAAACCCCAAATATCAACGGTATTTTGCAGCTGCTTGAAACTTGCACTTTATCTTACTATAATTTAATGGGCTATAAAACTGCGTACCTAAAATTTTTCGAAAAGTTCTGAATGAAAAGTTAAAAATTTTGGTTAATATGTTTTTCATTTTTATAATTTTTGTACAAATTGTGAAATGCACATTTATATGCAGTTAATTACATGTAAAATAGGGTAGACTTTTATAAAAAAAATTATGTAAATATTAGAATATTGATGCAATTTTTTCGTTTTAAGTTGTTGAAAAAGAACGTATATCTAAACCCGGGAGTAATCCCGGCATCCCGTGATTGAATAAATGAGATCCCGAAAATCCCGGGATCGTGAAAAATCAAAAAATTTAACATTCCTAGTATGGACATTAGAGTGCTGCAAATTTTGTATGGGGAAAAAAATATGGGGAAAAAATAGAAAACGGGACACCCCCTTAGTTTCTTCCTTTTTGTATTTGTAATATCTATACCAACTTTCAATTTTCTCCTGTAACCAAATACAGGGTGCTCAATGACCCTGAAATGGCCAACTGGATCCCTTTGAGACTGACAAAAATATTGATGTTTTTTTTTCATAAAAAGCTAGTGTTGCCATGGCAACTGAAGCTGGTAATATTTTTTCAGCTAATTTGAACCAAATGTTTGGTTAATATATGAACAATATAATTCTAGAGTAAAATATAGACATTTCATGGGCATCCTCTAACTTTATGCTTAGAAACGTAAAGTTTGCTGCCAGAAACTCGTTCGGCAAGAGACAAATTTTTGGAATTTTTGTTTTTGGACCACTCTAATATACATATATTTACCTATTTATGTAGTACATAGATTGCACATACATACATTATTTTTGCGTTGCTCGTTTGCTGTTGTCTCAAATATTGGAAGCGGAATTTTTCAATCACATTGCCAGGCATTTGGAGCTTTCAAAATAATAATAAAAGTAAAATCCTACTTGACATTGAATTTATTTTTCATTGCATTATTTATGTGTTACACTTTTGTGTACGTATGTACGTGTCTACATAGTGTCTATAAAGTTTTTAGTTATTTGTCAAGTGTTTATTGCACATTCTCCTTTGTTGATTAAAAATTGCTGGTGCTTAAGATTCTTTGCAAATACATATGTATGTATTTATGTATGTAGTATAGTATATGCATTAATTCATTGTATGCGCATTTATCGAATATAAATTTCCATGCTAGTGTATAAATGTGTATGTACATAGATAAACATTTACATACATATATTTGAACATACATACATACATACATATGTCCCATTAATCGTACTGATATGGTTCAATGAGAAAACACAAATTAGCATACTCCATCCTTGCGAACAAGATAGACTAATCTCACCCTTGTACAATCATACATACATAATGCCCTTAAGCTGCATGCAAAGAAGATTCGTTTCTCCTTTCCGAAGCAAATTATAATACCAAATCAATTTTATATCTACATTGCTCCGACTTCAATATATTGTATATCGAATTAATTCAACGTTATTCGTCGCAAAACTTGTACATATTAAAAAAAAAAAATCTGGCAACGTGTTAAAAATTTTCCGGTTTTGTTGGCAGGCACAAAAAACCGTAACTAACTAAAAAACTTTATTGCATGAAACAATGTGGGGACTTATAATTCGAGAAAATGCATCATAATCAATCAAAAAGTTAATTTTGAATTTTAATTAGTTTCGGCTTTTAGTATTTCAGTGACGATGTGAGATAGGGCCTTGCTCTCTACATATATTAAGGTACCGATACGTATATACGTTAAAAACGGTACTTGGGGAACACCTATTAAATGCCTAGGTTTTGCTTAATTTACTTATAAAGTACTCAACAAATATACATATGTATGTATGTATCTGCATTATTTGCCATTCGTTGTGCTATAAATTTAGATTTGTATTGACAAATCAATTAACTGTTTTGTGTCAAAGAATTCTGTTGTTGGGTTTTTCGAACTTTAAAATTTTATTTGCAATGGAAATTACTAGGCTTTTCACATTTCATGATGAATGGCTTAGCAAATACTTTTAAAAATTTGAACTTCGGGGTAGTAAACTTAAAAGTACATATAGCAAATAATTTGCAAAATGATTAGCACTAATCAGGCTAACCTACAGCCTTAGCAACAATTAAAATTTAAAATCGTTTGTAAGATTTAGTGCAGCATTAATTACATAAATATTGCGAAAATAGTATGCAGCTGCTTGCGTGTTTTTGCATTCTGGGTTATTTATTTACTTTTTATTTCTTAATAAATTGGTTAGCTTTTATCAAATGTATTCTTTAAACAGCTGTAAAAGGTTTCGATTGTTTTGAAAATGAGTGCAAAAATATGGACACATCAATTAAAAATGTTTTTTTCTTCTGATATTTGCATATCACTTACTCGTATATCTTTAATTTTATGTATGTATGTACGTACATATGTGTGTAGATGTTCTGGCTGTATGCTAACATAATAAAATACTTCTAACATAAAAAGGTATTGGCCGTGCGGCATTAACCTTCAAATAAAGACATACATATAAAAGACTACGAATTAAATTTGGTTTTTATGTAAAATTTTTATTGAATATTTTATTCTTTGACTAGATTATTTGTTATGCAATTTGAATTACAAATTAAATTATGCAGTTATGGCAGCTGTTTCAGTTGGTACAGTTTGTTTTCGGATGCCATTTCAGATCGATAAATCTATGATAAAACCATCTAACAATTCTACTTACAACGCTAATGCAGAATTAAAAGAGCAAGACAGCAAATGAGTACCGGTGAATACTTAAGAAGATTTAAAATAGATATTGGGGTGGTCCTTAAAATATAATATACTATAAAGTATAATATAAAAACATCCACGAAAATTTCAAAACTTAAAACAAATGTTTAGGGTCTGAAAAATTTAATATTTTTTTTAATCCCAAAATTTCAATATATAATAAATATAATTTCGACATATTATTAAAACTTTTTCATATAAATTCATAAACTCGCTGAGTTAAAGTTCAAATTTTTGTCGAATTTTCGCGATTTAAGAACAAATTTCAAACGTAGGTGAGACCTCTAGAATTTTTTCAAAATTTTGAAATTTTCGTTGATGTATTTATTTTGTACGTAGAACACAGCACCGACTGCATAATTGAGTTTGCCTCCAAATGTGTGAAGGTTTGTTCTCACTAGGCCAAATTCAATGTCATTTGTCGTCTAATAAGTGGAAATACATTGCCAAATGGGACTAATAGATATATATGTTATGTCGGTTATATTCAATCAGAATAGGCTTTTAGTCATGTACATGCCCTGCTAAATCGACTATCTGTAGTATGGATAAAGTTGTATCAAAATATGTCGACAAATTTTGGCGTCAAAATATGACACAATGCAAACCAGCAATGGGTGCGTTGGATTCTAGTTCTTATCTACTTGCTTCATTATTAACTCAGGTCCTTTTTTGTAGTTGACCTAAAGAATGGCATGTCCCAGCTGCTTGCTAACTGTCGTAAGCTGCTGTGTTTGGGCGGACGCCAGATCGGAAGCTTCTACTTTTTTTTGTGAAAAGTACTAAGTCTGTCTTATCTGGGTTCACATCAAGTCCCAACTTATTTGCGCAGTTGTAAATCTCTCTCACTGTACCATCGAGCATTTATGTAGTTCGCTCATTGTAGTCGCACATTTCTCGCAATAGATCGTCACTAGCGTCATCTAGCGAGTGGAAAGAAATTTATAAACTCACACGGGCATATAGGAAACAACTTGGCAAATCTCAATCGGATAAGCCATTGGTGCCTTGAAAAATGCACATAAATTCAGAGACATTTTCAAATTTTTTATTTTTTATAATACGTTAATAAAGCGATCAATAGCTTTCGCTTAGTGCATATTTGGTCCTCTAACAAAGATCTTGAGGATTAAGATCTAACTTGACTGAACTATTTTTATTTGTCAACACAATTCTGGCTACTATTGGTCACCGTATAATGCAGCTGCTAAATGCCCAATGTGCATTAAAATACTAATATAAGAAGAGTGCGCTTTTACTTAAATTCAATATTATTTGTTCTAACAGAAATTTCTGTTTTATTAAGTATATCCGTAATAAGATATGTATTCTCATTAACAATAAAATTTAATCCTAATAAATTTTGCGGAAAACTTTCAACATTAAAATGCAATCCTAAACCGTAAACAAAAAAATGAAAACTTTTACGTCATTAATGACCGCTTTTTAGTTTCGGCTTTTAGTATGTACCAGTTAAAATTTAATTTCTTTTTATATTTTAAGTTTAAACACATCGGCGGCCTCTTATGTATATGCGCATGTGATCCATAAATTTTTCCGACAGTACTTTTAACATTATTAGGAAGAAAACGGCCCTAAAAGTTGATAATATATGTAGCTAATGCCAATATTGCAGTGCAAATGGACGCAGCATATGCATATTATGTTGTTCTTGTCATAATGACCATTTGTTTGATTTGCTTCCATTTTTCCTGCCACTTGATCCACATCGATTTAATCAAAAACGCATAGAACCATATCTGGCAGAAAATTACTGTTACCGACGCACATCTGCTGTTAGTGCTGACACTATTTCGCACAAGTGCTGTCGTCATTATTGCTGTCACACCATTATCATTGCCATTTTTGTGGCAACATGTGTTGGTGACAATCAGAGATGTTAAAAATACTGGTAAGATAAAATTTTAATACAAAATACAAATTACTTTTACAAAAAGTTTTCAAATATAAAATACATACATAGGTATTTTGAAAATATAAATACATTTGAAAATTATTCTGAAATCACATGTATCATATTACCACCTGAAATGCAAAATGATCTTTTATTTACGATAGGACGAATAATGAAGAATCGAAATAGTATTTGAAAATATTTTTTTATTTTGTATTTTAAATATGTATACTTAACATCTCTGGTGACAATTTGCACAGCTATACGGTCTTTTCAAGTAGTTGTCTTTTTTATTGTTTTTGATTTTGCTCTTGTTCATCGCATAGCTCTTTTTCTAATACATACGCATGTATGTACATATATAGTATTTATTTTTAAATTTATTCATTGATACAACTAAATACGCACTCGATAATGTTGGCGCGTTATGTGAGAGCGCATATGGGTAACCCTGGGACCGAGGGGCGTATGAATTCTATGAATTTTTTTTTTTATTTCTCTGTTAGTGTTTGGGTGAACAAGCATGCTTTTTTACTTGCTATCGATATTGAAGAGTTCTGGCTTTGCTATTGGTTCGCTTTTAAAATTCAAGTGGGCACTGATTGACAGTGGACGTGGCAATGATGGCAGTGCGAGCGATAAGGACATGTCACATGTATAAAAGCCCTTACATAATACATTTTTTTATACAGTAAACGCATATGTATGTATTGTGCTGTGTCTCTACATATGAAAATAAATCTCAAAGTTTAACTTCCTAGCCCATTTGCCTGTTATCAGCATCCATCCGTTCTTCTCAATTGCAGCTGTTGCTCAATTCTTGGCGAGCATTGACATGCAAATCTATCAATAGTTGATAAGCTGATGAGTATTATTTACAAAAACAAATGAGCTCATTGCACATCAAAGCTGCATGACTGGGTTGGCTTGTGCATCATCCATTCGATTAATCAGAAAATTAGCTCATGATTTGCCATATTTTTTTTTGTCTCTTGTTTATGGGCCATTTTATTGGTTATTAATTACAAACGTACAGGGTATTTCAACTACCACATATAAGTAGAAATTATTTAGAATATTTTTTTGTTTATTATATTAACCGAAGTAAATTTTTAAATTAAAGGTAAAATTACTGGGAAGCAAAAAACTTAACCGATTTGAACCTGTGAACCTTTAGGAAGATCTGTCATTCGGAGGTTAGGGTTTTGAAAAATAATAGGCACACACAATTTTGACTACATTACTTTCGTTTGTTAAATGTTTATTATTTTTTCATAAAAACGTAGTTGTAGAGAATTTAGGACAACTCAACAAAAGTTTACAACAAGAAGAAACTTTTTAGGAATATTTTTTAGAAAATCCTATGTATGCAGTTTTATAGCCCATTTCATTCTAGCGAAAAAAGTGTAAGTTGGTGGTGTTTTTATTTTCTTCCATACAAAAAAAACATTGTCGAACATACTTTGTATGGAAGAAAATGCGTGAAACCATCAGCAAACAAAAATATCAAAAAACTAAGCTAAAACCTAATCGGCTATATAACTGCATACCTAGAATTTTTCTAAAAATTAAAAAAAGTTTGTTGTAAAATTTTGTTGAATTTTTCTAATTTTTCTACAATGCTTGTTAGATATGAGCTGTATTTTTATAAGCCAATTATAAACATTAAACAAACAAATGAAAAATAGCCAAAAGTGGTCAAGGATCGAGTACCTACTATTTTTCACATGGCCAGATATGTAGTCACACGGAATTAGCTACAGCTGAAGTTTGAAAACGAAATTTCGCGTAAAAACACCTTTTTTTGATAGAAAAATGATTAAAAGTGACAATTGTTTTTTAATTTTTTATTGATTAAATTTAAAGGAAATCGTTCGAGAGGGAGGACTTAGAAAGTGAAAAATTTGGTTAATGCACAGAATTGGGAATGATTCGAATTTTGTCCTAAATCGACTTGAGCAGTTATTCCTATTCAGCATATGTACTCGTAAAAATAAAACTGCCTTTGCGAAAAGATTCATGCCACCAGCCTTAAGCTGCCTTTACATGAGGCGATTTTTTGACAGGCGATAATCGTATGCAAAAGTTGACTTGCTGTCTACGTTGAGGCATGCGATTTTTGAATCAGTATTAACACGACCGATTTTTCCAGAGCGATGTTGAAGCGCCTGGAAAATCGCCTCATGTAAATCCAGCATTATAAAGATTGAAACCTCTTCATTTGCTGGCGGCTTGTGGACACACATACTGACGTACATACGTATAATTTATGCGAAATATGTATGTATGTACACATTTTTATATTGAAGCGTTGTTTAAGTTTTATGAGTGATGTGTGACAATCAAATAATTGATAAGAACTTCTTGGGAGAAATATGCTTTAAGAAATGAAGACAAAACGATCATCCGATGAGTACAATTGTATGCACATATATTGTAGTAGTATATATATATACATATGTACGACAATTAGGCATCTGACTTTTTTTTAAATTTAATATACCTGTGAGGAGGGATGAGGAATTATGAAAAACAAATAAATACATATAATTTTTTTGTCAAAACTTTCCCGCAGAAACTCCGAAAAAAAGTTTACGGTAAAAAACTTATGTAGTATAAATAAAAGACTCGCCCTGTTTTGAAGAGTTTTGGCTATTATTCCTTGGTTTATTTTATGTTTAAAATTTTTTTTATAAAAGCTTGGCTAGCTATACACCCCATCACATAAATCCCCTTTTCAAACTTTATACAAATATTATAAAAATTCGACAAATTTTCACCAAATTTTTAAACTTTTTATTCAGAATTTTTGTTTGTTGATTTGTGCATTTTTTTTGTTGACGATGCTAGGCATTCTCTTCCTTATAAAAAAATTTGTTGAGTACACTTTGTATGGGAAAAAATGAGTTACACCGTCAGCAAAAAAAAAAATTAAAACTGCATACCAAGAATTAAAAAAAAAATTTAATTTTTATACTTTCTATTCAAAGTTTGAAAAGCGGATTTATATGATGTATGCTATATAACTACCTAGGCTTTTATAAGAAAATATTAAACATAAAACAAACTGAAAAACTATAGCCAAAATTCTTAAAAGTACGACGAGTCTATTATTTCCGCCGCCGGTGTATATATGTACATATATGGAAAATTTCATGTGAACCGATATTACTGCGATCAAAAATGCATTTCTAACTTTATTTTTATTTCATCCCGTTGACTTGAACATATGTGCATATATGTATATGCTTTATCGGTACCACATATGAAAATTCCATTAAAAACAATCTATACATAGATATATGGAAAAATCCAAGTCAACGGGATAAAAAAATAAATTTTGATCGCAATCATAATTCCGTCGAAACATTTTTTTATAAATTTTGACAAAAACGTTTTTTTGTTGGTTTTGTATCACTTCTTATCCTCTCTTCTTAGGTATATTTAATTTCAGAAACAAAGCCATATGCATAATGTACACATATGTATGTATGTATGGTATATACGAGCACAGGAAATCAGTCACATGCCTTGATAGTTAATGGTTTGAATGCTTTACTGTTATGTCACACTTAACATAGTTAGTCTGTTCCTTTGAACTTCGGACTAAAACCTGTGGAACTGTCAAACTACAATTTTACGCTCTCAAATGAGAGTAAAAGGAGAACAGATGCAGAAGTGCATAGGAACGCAAAAAGCACTATTTCCTGTAAAAACGTCAGACGGTTTGTTTACATGTCATTGGCACTACACTGATTTGGCTGAAATATC
Organism: Rhagoletis zephyria; assembly: GCF_001687245.7. NCBI lineage: Eukaryota > Metazoa > Arthropoda > Insecta > Diptera > Tephritidae > Rhagoletis > Rhagoletis zephyria. Next base: position 16,569 of record NW_016159142.1, read on the forward strand.
ACTAAATAATTAATAAAATCTATACATATTTAAATATTTCGTTGTTTACTTCCATTTTATAACAAATATAAGGTTCTTTGCTTTCACCGTTTTCTGTTTTTGTTTGCACATGTAAATCAGCTGATCGTTTGACACTTTTCATGAACTTGCAGGAAAAAAATCTCCGGACTAAATCCTGTAACTTCTGACTAGGAACAGTTCCTCAGTTACTCTCTCAAATGTGTTCCCACTTACAGGTTTTATGTCAATAGGAAGTCGTTCCTGTAAGTTCTGACTAAATCCTGTAAACCGGACTGCTATTGGAACAGACTAAGTATGGGGTGAACATCGCAAAAAAATGTCATGGAAAGAACGATACTGAGACTTTATAGCACCCGATGTTTATACACGTTGGGGTGACCAGTTTTTTGGGGTTGCCAACCCCAAACAAAAGACCGGTTTACAGTCTAATAGCCGATTTTTTAGTGGATGTTTAATTATAATCAAAAGAATATCTCTTCTTGTCAGTTTCTCAGTGTACTTAATATTTAATTCTGTAAGCTTAACTAATTTCTTCTTCTTTAGCTTATTTAGTTAATTATAATAATTGTTATCATGACCGCGTGGTCCTCATAGTCGAAGAGACAAATAATGATTAATCAAAATCTGGTGGTTATTGTGTTTCATATGAAATCGATACATTTTCGATATAGCTAAGAATCAGTTTGTCATCGAAAGCACGTATTATATATAAAAATGCCTCCAAACAAATAATCTGATATAAATATTTACGATGTTCGCCACCAGCATCTCTTAAAGAAACTAGGTCCCTACCCTGTAGTTCGATTTGAACGATTGGTACACTGAAATAAACCTTTCAAGCAGATTTCATTTGATGTTCGAGTCTCACTTTATTCCCTTCGAATGCAGTTTATTCCTTTCCATTATTGAAAAATTCGTAAACAATCCTTCGAATAGAAACGCCAAATTGGTAGAAGCTAGAAAATTCTGTTATACAGCGTCAAACCATTAGCTAAAATTTAAGATCTTACAACTATTATTGTAGTATTTTTATTTTTCAAGCTATAATTTTATTGTTATTTTTGTACAAAAATATGGTTCATGCTATAAATAAAACCATATAAATAAAAGCTTCAAACTGTGTACTATGTGTATATTAAGGAAAATATAATGAATTTTCATAAAAATTTTAAACTTTTTACTCATAGTTTTTACGAAAATTTCTGGTATGCAGTTTTATAGCCCATTAAATTTTAGTATAACAATGTACAAATTTGAAGTGGCTGAGAAATCGCTTTGATTTTTAATAATTGTTTTTTCTGACGGCTCTAGGCACTTTTCTCCATACGAAGTATAAGTGAATGTTTTGTTATATGGAAGAAAATACGTAGAGCCGTCGTTAGGAAGAAAAATGTTATAATGGTTTTTATAGATAATTACATTATCTACACTTTCGTCTCACCTATTTTTTTGACAAATCTTGCCGTTTTGCTGAAAAATTTTTTTGCAGACGTGGGATCGATGGGGACTTTTGACATTTCATTCATAACAGTGTTCACAACACTCGTACTAACTTTTATTAAATTAATAACACTGCACTAAATAAATAAAATTAGTTACATAAAATATATTCTTTTTCCCAAAAGTACTTAAGCACTTATTCCTTTTTATCTTAGTATCACAATAATGATTTGCGCGTTTTTACTGTTCAGTCGATTTTGCAGACCTTCACCGACTTTGGTGGATGCCATGCTATAAATATTTCAAGGTAAAATCGCTCGCACAATTCGTCGGCCATCATCTATTTTTTGAAGTTTGTCTACTTTATAAAATTGAAAATATGAGAGCAACTCAAATGTCAAATAAAAGTAAAACAAGAAACAAATATGTAGATGAAAATAATCAATTTTCTTTCATTTGATACTAAAAGTGAGAATGTATTTGTGAGACTGGAAATTTGAAAATATTTTTTTTATGTTAGCAAACTTCCAAAATGTTCAGGCTGCCTCTCAGCGGTTTTACCTTCAAATTTTTGTATCATGGGTGGATGCAACTTTCTCTTGGTTCTACGATAATAAAAAAATTTAGTTTTATTGGAGCAATAAATTCATAAATAAAATTTTCAGGTATTTTGATAATAAAGGCAAACACTTAAGGGTAATTGTACAGAAAGTGTTGTGTTAATGACTATAACTGCAAATTTCCATAACGACCTTGGTTCTATATCTGGATCACAAAAAATTTAGCAATGCAGGTTGGAATATAAAATAAGTAAATTTTTAGCTTGCGAATGCAAAAACTTTTGACAAACGCGGCGACATTTTTCAGAAAGTTAAATAAATAAAGTACAATTCGGGCTCCTTTTATGCGGTTTTTTTAAGCTGATTTAAATTATGCGGTCTTTCAAACCACTTTTTCGTTGTAGCGATTTTGCTTTTTTGAGTGCTGCTATTCCTTTTTTTCCAGCGTGTAAGAGACAATGCTTCTGATAATTAATACGGCTTTGTGTTCTTACATAATTCATGTATGTATTTATTGTGGTATTTTTTTGTTTTTGGTTTAAATACAGATAAAATTCTATTTATTTCATTAATGTTCAGTTTTGCATGGATTACTTAATAAGTGTTGAAGTGAAGAAATAAAATGTTTTGTTTTGCTACGGTTTTTGAAAATGCTGGAACGCATCCCCTGCTTTTGTATGAGATTAAAAAACTTTTTCATGCGGTTTTTTTATTCGGCTTTCTGAGGAACCCATATACCGCATAAAAAAAGACCTAAGTGTATATCTACATTGTAATTTTATATATACACAAAAGAATTTATGGCACATTGAAAAGGCAAACACATTCACATGCACACACCTATAGTAACTATATGGCCAAGGAATAAAATTGTATACGCTTCAAAGCATTTGAAAGTATTTGTGTGATGTAAAACAACACTAACAAAACACTGTGCGCGACAGAGAATACGATCAGTGTTTAGAGTTTTTAGTAATCACGTGCTGAGTGCATGGCACACGTTTGCTGTTTATTATTCGCTCGCTTTTACTGCCATCGGAAAAATACCAGCGCTTACATTGGAAAAATACAGAAATTCATAAAGTAAACCAAAAAAAAAAAATCAAAACTACAAACAAACAAAATAAAAAACAGCAACTGAGATGCAGGATGACCTCAGCTGTTTAGTTGTCGAAACGGATGGATGCACCGCAGCAACGGAAAGTAAACAAATCAAAGAGGTGGCAAATAGCAAGCAGTAAAAGATGGGGACGCACAGACCAGTTTGATGCGTTTTTTTTCAAGTTTTTGTTTTGAGATGTAAAGCAACAAACAGAAAGGGGGAAATAAATAAAAAGAAATATAATGGATAAAGGTGCATACAGATCGACATTTTTTTTTTTGATGATGGTCGGCAGGTAGGAAGGCAAATATTTTTTAGCAGCTAAATATAATATCTCGCCTATTACTCCTATAAATTCAGCGGCATTTAACAAAAAAATAACAATCGAAACAAGCACTAAAATGTCTGACCTGAAACAAAAGGTCTCATACATATTTACTGCTGCGACTTTGTCGAGTCCCCATAGGCGGATGCGCACTTAAACTAGTAAATTACCTCGTTATTGAATCACCACTAAGAAAAGGAGAGGTTACAAAGTGAATGGCGAAAAGGAACGGTGACGCCTAGTGGGTTAAAAAGAAGTGAGACTCTGAGTATTTAAACCTTAAGCTTGCGAAAGCCGGCTAGTCAAGTAGCAGACGTTGGATGCGTCCTTGAGGCTTACTTCATTAATTTCGATCGAAAAATGACCCGTAAGAACTCCCACCAGTAACAAGAGATGTGACTTTTTCAGTTTTAAGGGCTCCCTTGACCGCCGACAGTTACCTCGTGGCCAGAAGGTCATAGCCATCTTGCATCCAAGAGCGTTCGCAGAGCTGTGCCCATCTGACGAGAAGTAAACCACCACAAATATCCATTGCAGTCTCCACAATATCCTCACTCGGTAACCATACCTTAAGAGGTCCCTTCCTTGCTAGCTCACCGATCCTAAAATTACCTGTACATACAAGTATGCTGAATAGCGAGGAAATCAGGCATAACTGGCCGCTTTTAAAGGAATCATAAAATAGCTAAGCGCTCATATAGCTTCCTTAAAAGTTATCCGATTTGAAACATTCAGTCTCAATTCAAATTTAGTTCTGTAAGAGTATACATATAGCATACCTGCCCTAAGCATTAAGTGACATTATTGTAAACTAGGCATAAGGTCATTTGTGTCTATACCCTTAGTGACAGAGCAACGGATCTAAGTAGATCTTAAGGCATGACCGCCCAGGACACCATCTTGTAAATAGTTAGCGGAATAAGGAAACATTCGATATTTGATAGCGAGAACGACGGGCGTGTTTTAATAACCACTTAGTCATCTGAATATTTCAGTTCTAAATCTTTGAGGCTCTTAGCATACAAATTTATTAACAATGAACGTTAGAATGTGAGACCTACATATAATAGTAAGAGTTAACTTATTGAAGCTTGTAACGAAAACATTTCTATTCTTCAGGTCTTTGAGATCTTAATTTCTGCTCATCAGCCTCACTGAGCTGATAAGCATTATTCACTGGCATATCGTTCTATATGTATACAATTTTCAAATTGAAATCGATACTCATAAATAGTTGTGCTTGCACAACAAAACTTTCGAAAATAATGCGAATTTAGCAAAAAAGTAAAAAAAAATTAAACAAATATTCGTTAGATTTATTGCTACTTCAATTTCTAGGTTCGGGTATTAAAGCGCTTAAGGTTTGTTTTCACATTGACACATTCTTCGTAAAGATTTTTAAAAATAGAAGGTGTGCCAACTGATTCACATCAGAATAGACCTAGTTGTCTAAATCTGTATGTTTTTTTTTTATATACATATTTGTAATCGTGCCATCAAGGTTTAATGAAAAGAAAGGGGCGCAAAATATATATGTATGTCGGAAAAAATAATATTTGAAACCCAGGCTTAATATAACATTCCTTTTACAGTGATTCAAACAAGCAATTTTTTTTTAATATTTCATAGCAATGTTTTTTAAGTACAATTTTTTTATTGTGTGTTTTAATCAGGAGTATATGGTGAACTTTTTTACTTGAAATGTACAGGGCCACTCCCTTTTGAGAAACGTATTTTTATAGGTTAATAAAAAAGGAGAACAATAAAAATAGAATGAACGCGTTATCATAATCAATACTGATTCATTAAATAATTCCTTAAGAAAGGCTAGTTTCATTTGGATATACATACATACTATTTGTCTGGAGGTTATCCACTCCACTTTAAATCTATTTTTAACAATACGACGACGTCATATCTGCTGACGTAATATGCGCGTGGTTGTTCTTTAGACAATTACCTAAAATATATATGTATGTACAAATGTAACGGGTGTACATTAGGGTGGTCCAAAAACAGTAAATTGTAGTGCTCTCACCCCTAGGATTGTTCTATATCGAAAAAAGTATACCCCCATTTATTTATTTTTTTTAAATAAAAAATATTTAGAGGTCGCTCAAAGCGCTCAAAGTTTTCCATGTATTTTTATATGGGAAAAATAAATTTTTTCGTAGAAATGGTACAGAATTATGAAAAGTCAATATTTTTCGATCGGAAAACTTTGGTTCTCTTTAGGAGACATTCAATAATAATACCTAATTATTTATTTAACCTTTTTTTAATACTAACGATTTTTTATTGGTCGCCCCATTGCATTTTTCGGGGTTTTTGTGGGTTTTTGGCAGACTTATAAATTTTAATTGCAATTAAAAAATGGTTAAATAAACAGTTTGTATTATTATTGGGAATCTCCTGCAGAGTTTTCTGGTAGAAAAATATGGATTTTTAACTATTCTATACCATTTCTACGAAAAGTGACACTTTTACCTGAAAAATTTTTGCTTATCAGGTAGCTCACCTAGTACACCTTGTATATGTATGTAATCTGAAAAAATATGAAATATAAAATCGAGTCTACTTACATTTACTAAACTGACGCCAAAGCAGGCCACCCAACCCCAACCGCCATCGGGAGCAACTTTACGTGTTTGCTTCATATTTGTCGCTGGAAATATGTGTGCTTGTTTTATATTGTTGTTGTTGTTGTTTTTGTTTACCGGTTTATTTGTATTTTTTATGTGTTTTCTTTATCACTATATATTTTGGTATTTGTTTTGTGGTGGTTGGTTGGAGGTGGGAGGATATGTTGTTGTTCCTTGAGTTGGTTCGTGGGTTATTGTTGTAGTCAGCTGCTTTTGAGCCCTTTACTTTATACTTTTTTCTTTGTTCTTTTTTGTTTTTGTTTTTTTTTTTGCTTATTTGATGTTTCTTTGTTTTGTTTGGCACTTCGCTGTTTTTTGTTTTATCGGTGGTAACTTTTTACTTGTTTTTGTTTTCTTATCCGTGCTTATGACTTTTGTGTCGCGCTTTGAATCCAGAGTTCAACGTTGCTCTTTTGAAATTGGATACGCTTTTGTTTTGTTTCTTGTTGATGCAGCAAATCGTTTAGTAAACGAAATTATTTTGCGTTGTGGCTTTTATGGGCAATTTTTGGCTGCGATTATTTGTTGGTACGTTGGTACTATGTGACATTTAAGAGTATAAGTAAAAATATAACAAAATATAAAAAACATATGTATGTATGTATATGTACTACGGTGACTAGGAGAAGTATTTTGCATTGCTTTTTCTAAGCAAACTTTCGTAAAAGGTCTAGTTTTTTAATTAGATTTCTTAGAAATATTTTGAGTATACCGTTTTATAGCCCATTCAATTTTAGTATTACACAGTGCAAGTTTCCAGTTGCTAAAAAATTCCGTTGCTTTTTGATATATTTTTTTTCCAAAAGGTGTTGAGAATTTTATTCCATACCAAAAAAAAAAATCATTATATGGAATAAAATCATTATAAAAAATCAAAGGCATTTTTTATCACTTCAAATTTTCGCTAAATTTAATAAACATACTCGATTTTTTTTTTTAAATTCTGATTAATAAATTTAAAATAAAAATTTGCTGAATTTTCACAAATTTTGTCCAGAGTTTGAAATTTCGATTTATGTGCATACTTTTTGTCATAAATAGAATGAGCTCATACTATCTTTATCAAAAAATAACGCAAAAAATATTCCATGAAATATATTTTGAAAATCGAAAGATCAGTGCAAAATACTTCTGGGAGTCACTGCATGTACAGACATATATACATGCATATCTATGTATGGATGTGACATCTGTCAGAGCGATGTTTGGTATTTGTGGCCAAAGCATTGTTGGCTTCTTCACTTTGGAGTTTTGCAAATATTTAGTAGATATTTTTGCTGGTACGTTTGTATGTACATATGTATGTGCGTTTGTTTTTGTTTGTTTAACTGTAGAATATTAATAATATAAAGAAAATATTTGAAAGTATATCCGACATAAATATATATGTATATGAATATTAAAATACATATTTACTTATTACAATTTTAATATTTTTAGAAAAAAATTTTACTGCAATGGTTTTTTATAAGCAAATTTCCTTTGTACTTTCTATTGATTTGCTTTTCGATTTTATTGTTGATTTGCTACTCTTAGATTCCATTGCTAAATCACTGAAATGTTTTATTTATTTGATGTCTTGCTGATTACAGCTTTTGACGTTTTCACGTGTTTTGCGGGCGTGCGTTCAATTTCGCTATTCAACACTTATTGGCAGCGCTTATTTCCGGTACGTTTTCACAAAACAGATTGAAAATGGCAGATGCCAGCTCGAGTATTGCTGTTTTTAGCTAGCCTTGCATACGGTTGTTATTGTAAATGGAAATTTTGTATTTTTTTATTTTTTTTCAGTTCATCAGATAGTGAACATCGGTCTGATTTATGATTTATTTTTATTTTATTTATTTATTTTTCTTAATAAATAAAGCAACCTTCAATGGAGATTTCTTAATTAAACTGTAAAAAAGTGTTTATTTATTTATTTTATTTATATAGGAATTAATGAGCCGTGCCATAGTTTAACGCTCTTGATAACGTTGCGAAAGTCTTGTTTAGCAAACAAAAGCATTGTGAAAAAGCTTGTAAAAACTTTTGAGCCAAATTTCGTTTTTTTTTTTGCGCCAGAGCGGAAATTAATATCGTCGGTGATACTACAAAACGTTCTCTGTCACTTATTACCTCTGGTTCTTAATTGATCTGCTATCTGTATCTGATCACTTCTGGCACCCGTTCATCTTTATCAGCCAACGGTAGACAGTTTTGTCCTTCGTTTATTAGGGTGTAACGATTTACAGATGCATTCCGGTGCACGTAAGAGTCCATCTAAGTGTCAAGGGTACTAACAGACATAGAACGATTTGCAGTATCACCGACGATATATCGATAGCTAGAAAGCACTATATCTTAACTGGTCGGTAACCAACATTATGAACGTCGTGCGGAAAACTACTTGATTCTATGAACTTTGTATAAACTCAGTCAAACACGATACTTTCACGTTAGACGTGTCTATTTCCTTTGTCTCCTGGCGTTACTGTTAAACTATATCAACTCTGTTTTAGAGAATTGGGCTTCTATTCATCGGCCTTACTCTTAATGTGGGCGTAGTACTCCTTCAACAGTGTCAGGCGGACGGTTTTAGGCTGAATGATAGATTCGACAGCGTGACAATGAAAGCCTGCAGGCAAAAGTCTTTGAGTGATATGTACTCTGATTGCATGGGAAGAGATGCAGATAGAAAAGGATACCTCGCAACACGCCCGGAGGAGCTATAAAAAGGTCAAGTAGGAGATTTAAAATATACTAATAATGAAGTATTATGGGATATCACACAAGAGAAGTGCTTAAAGATGACATTGTTTGCTCCCCCATAAGAAATGGAACAAATCAGGAACTCCAAAAGATATTGTCTTCGCTGCCGACTACTCTCCGGGAAACAACACAACCTCCTTCTAATTTCCCCAAAGGAGGTACACAGGCTGATAAACTGCGGCGAATAGAAGAGACTCCTTCCTCCAAACAACAAACAAAAAATATACTGGATTTGACGAAATAAACTATTGGACTTGGGAGCTGTTGTAAGGTGTTCCTTATATTTCAGCCAATATCTACATAAGGACATATGTACTATGAATGTTAATCCCGGGATCCCAGCCTTTTTAGGTGACAAAAATTCCGGGATTTGTAATTTGCACGGAAGGCAATAATAGAAACTCCTTTTCTTGATGACCAGTATTGGCTATATTTATTTATTTTTTATTTAAAAATCAAAATTTTTTTAGTAATCTCTAGCTCATTATTATTATTTACTATTTATTTTATGGTAGGAGAGATATAAGCTATTTTTTCGACTTATGTAGTTGACAAGTACTGAATATCTAAATACCGGGATTGTGATAACGACGTCCTGAAAATCCCGGGATCGTAAAAGGCGAAAAAATTAACATCCCTAGTACATACATATTTGTAGGTATATGCCTGTAAAAAAATCAAATTTCATTTCCTTTTATAACGGACTTTTCAACATATTCAGAATTCGTTATGTAGAGGTTTTTGAGCCAACACTTCGTTATATAGGGCCTTTTGCTAATATATTCGGAAGGTTTTTAAGCTCAAAATTTCTTCGTTATACATATCTATGGAGCATTTTTGTATGAAAAATTTCGAACCAACGATTTTTTTTTCTTCAGCGAACTCAGCAAAACTTTTGTTACATTGAGTTTTTCGTTTTACCAGGGTTCGTTATATCGAGGTGTCACGGTATAAAAAATATCAACAATTTCCGAACGTTAATATATTATTTCGAATTAAAATTATTTCACTTTATTTTGTTTTATTTTATTTTAATTAATTTATTTCGTTTTTAATTGACTTCAAAAAAAGTAGGTTATCAATTCGTCGGAATATTTATAATTTTTTTTGTTTATGTTACCCCATAACTTTGGACCAAGTGAACTGTTTTGGATAATTCTTTATCGAATTTTTTATCGGAAACTTGACACCTCAACGGTGGTCCCGTACTAATTGGTTTTAGTTCCGATCATTGGATCATTAAAAAAACTAACGGTACTATTTTAAAATTTGTGTGTGTGTGTTAAGTACGTTTTTCGTGTAAATATTACTAGTTTAATCCATTTGTTTATTTAGTTTTATTTTTTTATTTTTTATTATTAATTTTTTTTTCTGTTTAATTATTTTTTGCATTGTTGCATTTAATTAATTTTGCGTCATTCTATTTCAACTTCTTTTTTCTGTTGCATTTGATTAATTTTATGACATTTTATTACAACTTTTTTCAGTATATATCACCACACTAATGTATTTTTAGTGCTCAATTTTACTAGATTTAGGCCACCTACAGCTAATGACGTCAGTAGTTAGCGCAAAAACCACCTACTACATATATCAATAAACACCTATATGCATGTGCATACACACAGCCATACGTACATATGTATATATAAACACAGAGGTGTATACATATATAGTTAGTTTTTTTATGCAGTTTTTGCATTCGGACTTATGTAGCTGGTTGGTGCTGGGTGTATTTCCATTTTATTGCGTAAATAAAGAAAAGAAATATTTCAACCAGAACCAACAAAGCAAAAGGTAGCAGTGAAGCAAATGTGCAATATGAAGCAAAATCTCACAAAGCAAAGCAGTGGGCACTTGTAGAACATCGAAAAAGACCCTTTTAGTAAACGAACAAATAAAGCATGGCTTAATACTATTTTGTTAAATTTCAATTTTTGTTGTTGTTGTTGTTGTTAAGTCCTCATTGGCAAAGTTAGCTTGGCTGGATTTTAATTGTTTTTCAACTGTTGAATCTTAACTTATAATAGTGTCTTTTTGTATGCTTGTGTGTCTTTTGCCAGCGGCCTAATTCAGGTTCTTGTTTTACTCTACAATCTTCTTCGTTTCTTTGTTGCTTAAATTTTTAAAACTTTTTTTATTTCTCATATGTAATTGCCTTCATTCTACGGATGCTCAAAAGTTAACTATAATGCGAGTTTGCCCGATTCGATTGTTTTTACCTAACTACTAAATGTTGTTTTTTTATCATTTAGTAGCTTTTCTTAAATTTTTATTCGTTTACTAAATACTTGAAAAACTCACAGAAAACACTTCATAAATCGCACAATTCCATCGTTCCAACTGACTGGCTCGTCGCTAACTGCTCAGCTGTGTGTGAGCCGAGTTTTTCTTTTATTTTTTGTTCTAAATTCAGAACTTGTCCGCACAACCGTTCATTTGTTACGTTTTTAAATTTTGCTGCTTCTTTTGTTCCGTATCGTTTGATTTGCCAATCAAGACTGAAACCACTCTGTTGGCGCAGCCACTGTTACTGCTGTTACAGCTGCTATGCATGTTTATACATATGTACATTAGGATGGCTCACACTTTCCATACAAACAAATTTATTTAACAATTTTTTTCGGCCGTAAATAGCTTTAAAAAGTACCAAATATTTGTAGCATTTGCAAAATAAGTTGATTTGCATCTCAAAGACAAATTTGACAGAGTATTCCAAAATAAATCAAACTAAAAAAGTCTGATGATTAGATGTGGTGATCTCCGAAATAGTGCTATAACTTCTACCGCTTAGACTTTGTTGCTTTTTCAATTTTTCCTAATAAACAATCGTGGTACAAAGCTCAATAAAAATATTAAAAATAAAACTAAAAATGGTTTGCTATTTTCAAAGTGTTGTTCAAAACAAAAATGGCACAGCTAGAATGGAAACCGCCAAACCAGATTAACCAAAAATGTGACGAATTGCTAACAATAAGCGAACTCCTGTGCATGAATTCAAGTATTTGAGTCTAACTCTGTCCTACGCTGGACAATCACACAGAATGTGCTGAAGTGAACTCACTTTCTGAGGAATCAAGGTTCTATGCGACTCTGAGTCTGAAAACTATTCACGGATCAGCCATATTTTCGATGCACCTAGCAAAGGTCCAGCAGTATACGGATTGCTCGTGGAGGTGAAAGATAGAGGTCCCTATGTTCTCGGAAATTTTTTGTATGACAACATTTCATTTAACGTACCCAATGGCTTAGCAAGAGAGATTAAAGGTAGCTCACTGGCCGCATTGACTGCCGGATAGTCCTCCGTTGGGCAAGGTCGAGCCGGTAGTAATGATTGCTGAGCATTATTAGGGTCATTTAAATATTTCCGTTTGACACGATTTTGCGGTCATGAAAAAATCAAGCATTTTCGGAAAGTAGAGACAAAAGCAAAGTACCCGTATTTTGCCGTATTTGTAAATCAAGTTATTTACGCTTTCTAAGGGAAAAGCGACCTTTAACGACCCCTAAGCTGAATTGGGCAAAATAATATTACCTTTGACATACAAAGGTTCTTTGAGTGGCTGAATACTATACTGAAACAAGTTTCTGAAAATTCAAACTGGCGGATACAATAAAGATCCATCCACCATATTGTATCCGCCATTTTGAATTTTTGACACCTGATTTCAGTTTTGTAATTAGCCACAAAAAGAACGTTTGGATATCAAATTTCATAAAAATCTGACTATTTTTAAAAATCCACCGGCCATATTGTATCCACCATCGTTAACTATTAAGAACTTACATCTGATTCGTAGTCAGCAACAAAAGCAAAACCCTTGCATACGAAGTTCAATAAAGTTAAACATCACAAGACAATATTCTACTGGCTGATTTAGCATAGGTATGTTTAAGGATTGTTTTTCCTCATAGAAACCATTAATGACTTGATGTAGAAAAATGGAAAAATACGGTTACTTTACTTTTTTACTTTCCGAAAATGCTTTATATTTTCATGGGTGAAAAAAGTTCAATTTTGCCGGACGGTGATATATTTAATTTAAAATTTAACACTTCTCGTTCCCAAGGGTGAAGTCGACCGCAGTAATCCAGATCCCACTGTAAGTCTTATTGAAGCCACTGTTCCCATTTAGGGGGTTTTGCGGAGACGAAGCAACACCTGCATTTGACTTAATTCATTGTGCATTTTTAAAGGGCGTAAAATTAAATTTTTGCAGCATACTTTTAGTGGTAATTCTGTTGGGTTAAATACATAACGATACGATAACATACAAGCGAAAATGGATTGAGTTATTCAAGAGTTAATAAAAGTTGCGTTAAACATCCATCATCTTAGACTACTCAATGAAAATAAAATGTTTTCATACACACAATTTTTTGTTTTAGGTGAAAAGCAAAAAAGCAAACTGTTTAGCTTACGAATAACT